>NW_015168073.1:588185-603403 GCF_001447785.1 Gekko japonicus
CTGTTTAAAATCAAGAAGAGTAGGTTCGTCCTTTACGGCGGAGGACATCTTGATGGGTGTTTCCCACTGTCCAATCAGGGACGCAGGAACAATTTCCCCCCCAACTTCCTGTCCCTTGCCTGTGGGAGCCCCCCCCCCTTCAGTTCTTTTCCTGCCTATTCAGGGAGAGCAGCTTAGATCAGGCCTTGCCTTCATCTAACTCTTAAAACTCTAATTTTTTCTTACTCAGCTTTATTCAGTCTTACATATTTTCCTTCATAACTACCTTTATATACTTTCTTTAATTCCTAGCAATATCAGTGTCTGTTTAAAATTAAGAAGAGTAGGTCTTTATACCCTACTTTTCTCTGCCATAAGGAATCTCAGAGCAGTTTACAATCGCCTTCCCTTCCTCTCCCCATAACAGACACTTTGTGAAGTAGGTGGGGCTGAGACAGTTCTGAGAGAAAAGTGAATGGCCCAAGGTCGCCCAGCGTGCTTCATGCGGAGGAGTGGGGAACCAACCCTGGTTCTCCGAATTAGAGTCTGCCGCTCTTAACCACTACACGACACTGGGTCTCAAAATTAAACACCTTTCTTGCTGAGCATTTTGGTCAGTTGAAGGCACTGCTATGTGAATGGATTTGCGGGTGATCATCAGCCCTCTGATTCATTCACATGGACTAGCTGGGTTGGTGTGGAAGACAGAGCTTTCATTGTGCCACTGCCATGATGGCAGTCTTAGAACCCTTGCTACAGAGAGTGTCTTCAGTGTGGTCGCATTAGCACTCCCCGTGCCTTCATCTGTGCCTGTTTTAATTGCTTACTGGAATGATATAGAGCAGTGCTTGTAGTTCGGTCTGTAGAGAAATAGCAGAATGAGAAGCCCCATGCACAAAAAAGGGTTTTCAGGTTAGTGTATTACCTTTGATTGTATCTTCCGGTGAATATCTGGCTTTCTCAGTAATCTTGACCGATGAGTTCATGTGTCTTTCAGTGTTTTGCAGGAGGTGCAGTAAAGAACCTGATGAGAGGTACACATTTGAGGAGAAAACTAAGAGAAAGGCTGAGGAGTTGTATATAATAGCTGTGTCTGAAACTCATGTTAATCTGTTCCATGCGCTTTCCCTCCCCAGGATGCTGGTCTCACATAGGAGATCCCCACGACTGTCACTCTGAAGAGTGCATAGTAACCACCACCCCGTCTTTAGTTCAGAATGGGACATATCGATTTTGCTGCTGCAGCACCGACTTGTGCAATGTCAACTTCACGGAGAACTTTCCACCGGATCCTACTGATGCAATGCCTTTCAGTGAGTTGGACCTTTACAGCTCGTGCCATAATTCTGATTGAAGAATAATTTTGAGAAAGCATTGATTGGTATTTGGTACGGATACAGTCTATAAGCCATGCACTGAGTTTTAGATGAGAAAGTAAAGAACTGTAGCATCCTATTGATCTGTAAATTCTGTTAGGTTATTTATTTATTTATTTATTTATTTATTCGACTTTTACCCCGCCCTCCCGCCAAGGCGGCTCAGAAACAATTTCAATAGTTTAAAACTAACATAACAATTTATACAATATAAGTCTAAAACAATACAGTCAATAAACTATCCAAATACACGTATTAAAATTAAGATTAAGACGTGGCGGCCTTCTGTTATAAAGTGCTAGAACCGTCAGTGTGGTCTGGGTTATTGAAACGCTTGCACTTTTTTTGTCCTACAGAAAATGTAGATATCATTTGTTGATCCAGTGTTATATTTGAACAATATCGTTTGGCTGTATTCAGATGAGGCTAATTCTTTAAACGTTCCCTGTTGCACAAGGAAGCACAAGTCATAATTGCATCCCTGCATCCATGTGGAACTGTACTAGACACCAAGCGACATTGTGTTTTGTATTTCTAGAGCACTTTGAATCTTAGTGCATTCTGCCTATTCTTGATGACCTGTAATTATGCAGGCTGTTTGTAACATGTAGTGACTTGATACGGGTTACACCGAAGATCTATTTTAAAACTAAGAGCAGAGAATTGGCCTTGTTGGCTCATAGTTTTACAAGTGTCTCTAGAGGCTGTTTTACAGTTGGTTAATTTGCCATAGTAGACAAGCCAATGTGGTACAGACTCCAAATTTTAGAAATCAGATTCAAAGAGTCCTTGCCATCTCTAGAAGTTACGGTATATCAGTATGAGAAAACGTGTTTAAGATTCTAGAAACTGAACCTAAAAGTGCTGTCGTAAATATAGCTTTTATGTAAACATTTAGTATTAGGCGCAAATTATTTTTATTTATTTATTTATTATTTATACCCCGCCCTCCCAGCGAGCAGGCTCAGGGCGGCTTACAGAGGTCAGTACAACGTACCTAGACAACATAAAACTTTAAAACATTTTAAAACAGCTTAAAACATTCTTACATTTAAAGTGCTCGCAGTGTTAACAATTCCTTAAAATTAGATGGCGTGCTCTAAGATATACCATCCGAGTTCTCAATTCAGCAGTCTTCCGGTCTGTTAGGGCCAGCTCAGTGCTACAGATGTTGATGTAGCATAGTTGGTGGTCATGGTGGCGGCTCCCAATTGAAAGCCTGGTGGAAGAGCTCCGTCTTACAGGCCCTGCGGAACTGCAAAAGGTCCCGCAGGGCCCTGATCTCTTCCAGGAGCTCATTCCACCAGTAAGGAGCCGCCACGGAAAAGGCCTTGGCCCTGGTGGCGTTGAGCCTGGCATCTTTGGGGCCCGGAATGATTAATCGATGTTGCAACCCCAACTGTAGTGCTCTCTGGGGTATATATGGGGAAGGGCGGTCCCTCAGGTATGCCGGACCCTGGCCATATAGGGCTTTAAGGGTAAGTACAAGCACCTTGAAGCGGATTCGGTATGCTATCGGCAGCCAGTGCAGTGACCTAAGCACAGGCTGGATGTGCTCCCAATGTGGGAGGCCCATCAACAGCCTGGCTGCGACATTCTGCACTAGCTGCAGCTTCTGGATTTGCGACAAGGGCAGCCCCATGTAGAGAGCGTTACAGTAGTCTAATCTTGAGGTGACCATCGCATGGATCAGTGTAGCCAGGTTGCCATGGTCGAGGAAGGGAACCAACTGCCAAATCAGCCAAAGATGATAAAAGGCTGACTTTGCAGTGGCTGCTACCTGGGCCTCCATTGTCAAGGAGGGGTCCAGGAGCACTCCCAAACTCCTAACCTCCGACGCTGGCACCATTGGTACCCCATCGAAGGCCGGGAGTGAGATCCCCAACCCTGTGCCACCATGACTCAAGCACAGGACCTCTGTCTTTGCCGGATTTAGCTTCAGCCAACTCAACGTGAGCCAACCAGCCACGGCCTGCAGTGCCTGGTCCAGATCTTCCGGTCTGGAGTCTGACCGGCCGCCCAACATCAGAGAGAGCTGAGTGTCATTAGCATACTTTTTTTTTAAAGTACCCGAAGGTACACATTTATTATTTTCTTATATTCCTAAACACAAACATAAACAACTACAATGAACAACATATAGGCCAAGAGACTTATTACAGTTTGTTACTACATCTACACCATCGCTTCATTGTTGCATTTGTTAATATTCTCTAGTTCCATTATTATATATTGCTACATACTCCAATATTATTTTTGCCATATATTTGGCATATAATATCCTTGCCACCGTTGACATGTATACAATCAGGTACCTATCCGTTTCCTCAAATTCTTTCGGGAAGATATTTAACAAAAGCAATTCTGGAGTAAAGGGGATATTACATCTTACTATTTTTCCATCATACATGGTATCCATTTTTTAAAACATCACATGACCACCACATATGGTAAAATGTGCCTACCTTATTTTTGCACTTCCAACATTTATCTGAATAATTACTGCTTTGCTTTGCTAACCTATCTGGTCATTAGCATACTGATGACAACCCAACCCATATCCCCGAGCAACCTGGGAAAGGGGGCGTATATAGATGTTAAACAACATCGGGGAAAGCACCGCCCCCTGAGGCACCCCACATTCAAACGGGTGTCTCATGGACTGCTGTTCCCCTAGCACCACCCTTTGTCCCCGACCCTGGAGGAAGGAGACAAGCCATTGTAGGGCGAACCCCGTATCCCCGTGTCGGTGAGGCGGTGGGTCAGCAACTGGTGGTTGACCATGTCGAACGCAGCTGACAGGTCCAACAACAACAGCACCCTGATCCAGGTGCCTTTGGAGGTCGTCAGTAAAAGTGACCAGCGCCGTCTCCGTCCCATGTCCTGGGCAGAAGCCAGACTGGAAGGGATCTAATACAGAAGAGTCATCCAGAAAGCCCTGCAGCTGTACTGCCACTGCCCTCTCGGTTAATTTGCCCAAATAGGGCAAATTGGAGACTGGCTGGTAGTTGGCCAATTCGGCTGGGTGCAACAATGGTTTTTTCAAGAGAGGGCGGACCATCGCTTCCTTGAGTGCCCTCGGGAACCGTCCCTCCGAGAGGTCTTTGGAGCAGCATAGGAGAAAATTAAGTCTGGTCTTTGTGGTATTCCAGTAATGTCAAGTCAGTCTCAGGTTTCAGATGTAATGCTAAGCTACACCATGGTTTGACCATGATGAGAACAACCCTGAGGAGTCTTCCCTCTTGCCCTTGTTCATGCCAATCTAGTTAAATATTTATTTATTTATTTATTGGATTTTTTACCCCGCCCTCCCAGCCAAAGCCGGCTCAGGGCGGCTTACATAAAATCAATACATAATTTACAATAAAACGTAACGAATTTGAATTAAAACAATTCTAAAATCATTTAAACTATACAACTCAATAAAGTGCTAATAACAATAGTTCCCGATGGCTGTGATGACACAATCCACTCTAACACCAACTGTCATTAAAAGTTCCGGGAGAGATTTATTTACTTATTGTAGATAACTTGCCACTCCTTAGTCATCAGCTTCCCAGGATAGAGAGCAACAAATTAAAATCCAACCATAACAGACCATCAGTTTCAAAACTTATTTTTTTTGCTGTCAATTCCCGCTTGCTGTCAATTCAAGGCAAGAGACGTCCAAAGGTGGTTTGCCATTGCCTGCCTCTGCACAGCGACCCTGGATTTCCTTGGAGGCCCCCCCATCCAAATACTACCCAAGGCCAACCGTGCTTAGCTTTCAAGCTCTGACAAAATCAGGCCAACCTGGGCTATCCAGGTCAGGGCAAAACACAGCGGATTAACAAACCACAAACAATAAGACCGATAAAAAAAGAATTCAAACTTATAAAACCATTACTTATTTATAGTTATATCCCACACCTCCCCGCCTGTAGCAGGCTCAGTGAAGAGGGGGCTTCACTATCCAGTGAAGAGGGGGGAAACTGGTTCGGTAACTGGATTTGTGACAAGTCCACTCTGAGAAGGTAAGAGTTGAATTGAAGAACTTCAGAAAGCTGTACTCAGACAGATTGATCAACCAATACTTGTGAACTCTCTTTGACTTTAGAGTAACTAATGGTAGCTGTAGTCATGAGTTTCTGTCATCACCTCTGGCTGGAATGCTGGCAGAACCTCTCCTTTCAAAAGCGGGATCTAGTTTTGGTCATCCACACCTGCTAATGAACTCTGTATGGGGGACTGGCTTTTGAAGATGCTTCAGCTGGTACAGAATTCTACTGGTTGGTGGCACTCAAGTGCTGGGTGTTGAGAACAGGGGTCGTTTCATAGAAAAAGAGCTAGGGGAACTCATTAGCATAACTCATTAGCATATGCCACACCCCCTGACATCACCGGAAGTGTGTCATAAGGCCACACACCCCGCCCCCAACGGTCCCAGCCGCCGCCGGCCTTGCAGCTCCACTGCCGCCGAGCCTGCCGAGCCCCATGAGGGGTCCGGCGATGGACCTGCAAGGCCGGCGGGAGTGCAAGGAAGCCCCGCAAAGGCCCTCCCTGGCCCCAGGCAGGCAGGCAGCAACTTACCCTCCCTCTTCTCCTGCCTCCTCCTGGCTGAATGAGGGCCGGAAGCGGGGCAGCCGGAAACAGGGGGCGGGGCTTCGTCATGTGCCCCGCCCCCCGTACCTCACCTGGGGGAACTGCGATCCCCCGCGTTCCCCCCCGAAATGACCTCTGGTTGAGAACATTCCACTCTCATTGTGGAGTAGCT
This sequence comes from Gekko japonicus, assembly GCF_001447785.1. NCBI lineage: Eukaryota > Metazoa > Chordata > Lepidosauria > Squamata > Gekkonidae > Gekko > Gekko japonicus. The sequence goes on from NW_015168073.1 coordinate 594,294, forward strand.
GCATGGTCTCTCAGTCAGCTTCTGATCCAAATTCAGTGCTGCCTATTTTTACCTACAAAGCCCTACAAAAGTCTGATTCCAGTGTCTCTCAGAGAGCTGCTCCTTCTACGCAAGTCTCTTGTACCTTCATGTAATCATTTGAGGTTTTCTTTCATGCCCCCTTTTATTCAAGAACTGATTTAGCACAGCGGCTAAAAGAATGAGGCCGCATTCAGACATCACGTTAAGCTGTACTTGGACTTCAGTTTAGTGCAGTGGGCAGAAACACAGCTTAATTGTCATGCCTGCATGGTTTCCTTTACCTTCCTTCCCTTTCCTCTCATGTAGAGCGCCTGACTCCAAATGATGGTGATGCCCAATGCAGGCTCGTAGGAGGATTGTTTTGTCCCCACTGGCCAGGATTCTAAGCCGATTAGAATTCCAGCATGTGGGGAAAGCAAGCAAACCAATTAACCTAGGTTCTTACATTCACACTACAGGGAATTTGGTTTTTTCCCCACACTGTGGAAGATGGGAGAGAAGAGCAAGGGGAGTGTGCAGATTGAACGCATAAGCCACATTTGTGCCCGCTGCAGCAAATTGGAGTCTAATTTGGCATGATGCCTGAGCGTCGCCTGAGCTGTGGATTAGGAAATCCATGGTTTAAATCTTGCCTCTGTCATGAGTTCACTAAGGGGCCTTAGACAAGTCATTCCATCATACCATCAGCAGTTAGGTATACCACTTTCCTGCTTTGGACGGCCAGTCTGTTGTCAGTCTGGCCCTCCCATTTGCCCTTGCATCAGGGCCAGTGGGAGGAAGGGGAGGGAAATGATGTTGTGTCACATATCGACATCACTTCCCGGTGGCAACCCAGAATGATATCAGCACATCAGGTGATGTTCTCTGATCGTATCATAGAGCTGGGGCGAGATGTCCAGAGCATCTCCTGCTGATGTCATAACTGGGCTTTCACCCACAGTGACATCAACACATGGTGCAATGTCATTTCTGCCCCTTGTCCCAACTCCAAAGCTCCTGGGGGTGCTGGAAATGGCCTGGTTCTACCAGCAAGTTGGGAATAATGATAAGATTCTACTGTACTGGGCTACTGTAAGTAGAGTTGCCAGGTCCTATCTGACCACTGGAAGGGGGCTCCTGGGTCTGTTCTGGGATTGTCAGTGTATGCCATGATGACATCACCTGGAAGTGACATCGTCACATTGCTGATGTTGGGGGGTGATGCTCTAGTTATTGGGCAAAGTTCTATGGTTTGTGGGTGTTTTTACCATAGAGTTTTGCCCAAAAACTAGAGCTGGTCGGTGGCAGGGAAGCACTCTACAAAAGTGAAGGTTCCCTCACTCCTGGCAGGGGTCTGGCAACCCTAGTTGTAAGGGTTACAAGATAATGTTCATGAAGCTTTCTGAATGCTCTGAAAATGCTGTGTGATGCACCAGGATGTATAAGCTTTTCAGCAGTGGTGCCTGTTTCATGGAATGTTCATCTAACAGAAGCTCCCCAAGATTTTCTTTCCAAACGTTTGTATTAATTAAGGCTTTCAGCTGACTATCTTCTGGCCTCCACTGTGTTTACTGTTTTTATATTTGTGCTTTACTATTTTGTTGTTTGTTTTCATAGCCATTTATCTAGTATGCCACCTTGGGCAACCTCGCTTAGGAAGGTAGTGTATAAATCCTGAATTATTGAATAGGTTTACTCACCTATCCATGCGCTTCCCCCCCAGCAGTACACAAACTTTTCTAATCCGAACCCTGTTATGCCAGCAGTTTCCTGCTAGGCAGTTAGAATATTCATGAACGTTCCATGACATCACAGTAGCTCTGCTAGTTGCAACTGGGGAAAATCTTATTTCAGTAATGTGAAGTCATAGCTATTGGTAGGATTGTCTTGAATTCCTCTAAAATCAAAGCAACTTCCTAATTAGGCTCTGCTTTTACTTCATATTTTGAATGTTTTGGTTTTGCTGATCTACCTTGATGTTCCCAATGGTACAGATCCTCCAGAATATTGTGTGTGTTTCTCCCATGTATCCAGTCTTTAACTTGCAAAGTTGTTGGGTGGCTAAACTGGAAGTCCAAAAACAAGAACAAAATCTATGTAATCTCTTTTATTAGGACCAGCCAAAATATCACAAAACATTGTGTCACTTCAGTTGGTCCTAATAAAAAGGGTTACATAAATTTCAGTTTTTATTTTTGGATTTTGCATTGATTACTATGGTTGTGATTGGCTGTGTGCCATTTCTCAGTAGTGGAACTCAGCTATATGCTGAAAGCTTTTCTCAGAATTTGTGATGATCATTTGTGCTTTCAGTGTTAACCTCTGGATCCATCATCAGCTGATGATCTTCTCAATGAAAGAAATCTATGTTTGCCTCTTAACATTGGCCCTCTCTAGCACCAGAAGTAAGGCTGCTGGGACCCTCCTGGCAACTGGCGGGGGATGGAGGAGACTTATGAGGAGAAAGGAGAAGGCCAAATTTCAGTTTTTATTTTTGGATTTTGCATTGACTACTATGGTTGTGATTGGCTGTGTGTCATTTCTCAGTAGTGGAACTCCGCTATATGCTGAAAGCTTTTCTCAGAATTTGTGATGATCATTGGTGCTTTTAGTATTAACCTCTGGATTCATCATCAGCTGATGAAGATCTTCTCAATGAAAGAAATCTATGTTTGGCTCTTGGTAAGTGCCCCTCACCGGCCAGCTGATTGGCAGCTGCGGGTAGGACCTGGTGGCAGGGAACCCCTACCTCCACCGGGGGATCTGGCAACCCTAACCAGAAGTGCTTTATCCCATCCCATCCCTAATGGATAGGAATGAGATAGGTATGAATATAGTACCTTAAAATAACTAAATTTTAAAAAATAACATGTACAAGAAATTGCACACCCGTCACAGAGTGAAGTGAGGAGACAGCCTGGAGTCGTATGTTCTTAATGTGCATTAAAGTTGTGAGCGAGTGATTTGGCTGTTGCGTAAATTAGTTTGCTCTGGAGCTATCCTTCCTGAGCTACGGCAAAAATGTGTGAGCTGGCGGCTAGAAAACTGTGAGTTAGCTCACACTAACTCAGCTTAGAGGGAACACCGGACAGTACTGACCTTGATACCTAATGGATAGGAATGAGATAGGTATTAATATAGTACCTTAAAATGGTGCCTGTCACTAATTATGCCACAGGCACTGTCCCCTTGTGCATGTTCATAGCATGTGACCATATTCAGCACAGCTGTCACAACTGCAGTTGATGTACCAGCTTGGGGGGGGGGGCATATTGTTTCCACTACTTACATATTGTGCTTAGAACTGTTTATTTTCTATTACTGTTCATTCAAATTCAGGGAAAATACAATATTGCAGAAAAGATTAGCCTTACCTTGACTTCTTATGCTTTTATAATAATAGAGTAAATGGTTTATTGTGTAAAAAAATAATAATCATCTCAAAAGGTCCCCAGGTTTTACTTAGACCTCACCTTCTCCTGTGGCTACATTAATTATCCATAGCATTTCAATACTTAACCTCCACAATCTCAAACACATTTTGTCCCCCAGAGATCTCCATACCTAATGTTGTGCTGTGCTTTTCCGGGTATGTATCTTTCTTGTATATCTGCAAATAACATTTTAAATGTATAAATAAAAGGAACATCACTCAGTTGCTATAGAAACGGAGACATTTAGTAGGCCGTGAGCCCCTTTCGCTTGCTGAGTTTTCTGTTAGAACTGGCTTAGTGATGAGCTTAGTGATGTTTGATTAACGCTGGTATGGTGGTTTGTTTTTTCTAGGAAAAATGGTGTCTATTATTAGAACATATGGAAATACATTTTTTATGTAGAATTGGTGCATATTTGCCTCTGATGTTCTTAGAAGTCCCTTAATTTGATCCCCCTGTCTTGCATTCCTGTATTTAACCCTAAAGCATATGGATGCTTCCAGCCGTCTTTCAGGCCCAGCTGAGATAACAGAGATGAATTATTTGATCTTGCCAGTTTGTTCACGTTTTGCACATACATAAAACTGGCGCCTTGTGCGAATGAATTACTGAGACGATTCAAGCAGTGCGATGTTGTTTCTTGAAAGTCTCTTTTTAAAAGGAGAAGGAGGAACATTTGTAACTAATTACGTGTCTTGGAAGCCTCGGTGGGCTTGGTGCTTAACCCTGGACTCCCTGCCTCCATCAGCAAGCGTACTCAAGAGGTGTACCAAAAATAAATTATGCCCAGAGACAGTAGCAAGCATTTAAAGCCTGATTGCATACAGTTTCAGTGCACAGGACAGCTCGAAGGCTGGAGTGCATCGGCATATTTTAATTCTGCATGAGTGTGCTCCCGTCTGTGCGTTAGGGCAGCGGGCATTGTGGGGGCAGTTCAGCAGAGGGTGCTGCTCATGTGGAAGAAATTTTATAGCTGTCTGGATTTTTTAAATTAATTTTTGACAAAAGTTCTAGAGGGCGTACATGTTCATCTGCTCACCCCAAAACAACTCAGAGTCCTGAGGCACCTTTTTGCCATCAAGTCACAGCTGACTTGTGGCGACCCCATAGGGTTTTCAAGGCCAGAGACGTTCAGAGGCGGGTTGCCATTGCCTGCCTCTGTATCTGGACCCTGATATTCCTTGGTGGTCTCCCATCAAATACTGACCAGGGGGCCAACCCTGCTTAGCTTCTGAGATCTTTTGAGATCAGGCTGGGCACCTTCCGAGACTAACAAATGGCTTGTGCTCGGTGGAGAAGAGTACTCGGCCACCTATCTGAACTGTGTAACCAGTTGCAGAAAACTGGAAGGTGTTATGCAAGTACAGGGTCTGATACTCCAGTGCCCTTTTGCCACACTTAGATTTCAAGCCCACATATTTTGTTCTGGAATTCCAAGGCCGCAGCTATGAGAGGTCAAAACATCTGTTTCTGTTTTCGGTCCACGGCTGGATTGCCAAACCGCTGTGTAAATGGCAGCGCAGGCTGCCGAGTACATCTCTTTGAATAAAGCAGAAAATGTGCAGTCCTAGAACAAAGCATGAATGGGGGTTACTATTTAAATGGAAAGAGCTGTGTTTGTTTTAAAGGAAAAAAATTCTTTAAGAACCTAGATTGTATTAAAAATTGAAGGTTCAGATGCAGACACAGCTTTTATCGTATCCAACAGTTGCAAACTTTTGAACTTGACGTGGGCAGGTATATATCATGACAAAACAATCCGCTTTTTGATTATTCAGAGCACGTGGGGGGATTTAACATAGGTGGGAATCCTTTCTCTGTATGCAAATGTGAACATGAGTATCGGCTGCATTCATTTCAGGAGTCATTGTGGACTAGAAGCCAGTTCTCTCCGCCCCCCCACTCCATTTCTCTTTCGGAAAGATATATTGTGTGTGTTTTTTAAAGTCCAGTAATCCTTAAATTACCTTTCCGAACAAGACTGTAAAAGAGAGAGAGAGGGGAGGGGGAAGGGAGCCGGGGCTGCTGCATTGTACCGAGCCCTTCCTCAGCTAGCAGCGTGGCAGGGTTTCTTTCTTTGACGCAGACCCAGACAAAGGCTGAGTGTCGCGGGGAAGCAGACGGCACGCCTCCAGTCAGTGCCCCAGCCTGGCTCCAGGATTTGTAAACAGACACATCCCAGGCTCCAATGAGGCAGACGGCGGCTCCCCCTCTGATCCGCATGCAGGAAGCGCCTGCTCCAACAAGCCTGGCCATCGCGTATAAGCACACATGAGCTGTTTAAATTTTCCAGACCTGCCTTGCTGTGAATCCTGGAGCAGGTTTAACTGCTTAGAGGAGCACAGCGTGTGCTTTATGTGCATAGTCAACCTAAACACGAAAGACTGGGCAGTCAGATTAAACACACAAGAGTTTTTGTTGGGTTTTATTTTTTTTAATTTCTCATAGGTTAAAAAATGCATACGCTCTTAGCAAGGTTAATGGTGGCTAACTTGTTCGGGCAAAGCAGAACTCAGTCTTAAACATTCCAGATCTACTTTGAAAACAAAGGGATGCTGTGTTATTTGCCTTCATGACAGTCTTTTCTTGAGTGCAGCTCTGGTATCACAAGGCCTTTCCTATCATTCCTGTTCCTAAAGCATTAGTCACTTCTACTACTAATTAGTTTGAGGGAAAATATTAGTAGGAAATATGCAGATGGAGGTAAGCGGAGGACTAAGCCTAGGTACCACTGTTCCCTCTAAGCTGAGTTAGTGTGAGCTAGCTCACAGTTTTTTAGCCTCCGGCTCACACATTTTTATCCTAGCTCAGGAAGGATGGCTCCAGAGCAGTGCTCCCTCTAAGCTGAGTCGGTGTGAGCTAGCTCACAGATTTTTAGCCTCCGGCTCACACATTTTTGCCTTAGCTCAGGAAGGGATGGCTCCAGAGCAAACTAATTTATGCAGTGGCCAAATCGCTCGCTCACAGCTTTAATGCCAGTAGCTCAGAAAGTAGAACATTTGCTCACAAGACTCCACAGCTTATAGGGAGCATGGCTTACAACATATATTCAAAGCGTGAAGCTGTGTCTTCTGTCCTCATTAGGTGCAACATTAATAAAATGGAGAAGAGGAAGAGGGACGTGAGCCATTTGAGGTCGCCGTTGGGGAGAAAGGCAGAGTATAAATGAAGTAAATAGATCCTTGTTAGAAGAGTTCAGAGATGCTCACCGGGATGATACCGCTGTGTGCAGATTTCCCCCTGGTTAGTGTCGGAGATCATTCACAGTAGGGTCCGTGGCAGAAATTGAAGCAAGACAACTTGTGTGAAATGCCTTCTCGGCTTTGAAGTGCCTTCTTGTGGCTTGGCTTTCCACTTCTCTCTCACTGCAAGGTAGAAATGGAGGGCAGGTGAGCAGGAAAGAGGGAGCGGAGGGAACCCAGCGTGTGGAGCCTCTAGGACTTCCTTGGAGTAGTGATAGAGCACAGATCTGGGTAGAGATCAAGTTCCAGTCACCGAAGTTCAACTTTATGGTCACGGCAGGGGCAAAGATTGCTCCTGTTGCTGACTTGCCCCAATAAGTCTTTGGGTATGAGATGGTTAGACGGTGTTACCGATGCAATGAACATGAAATTGAGCAAACTCCGGAAGACAGGAGGGCCTGACGTGATGTGGTCCATGGGGTTGCAAAGAGTTAGACTCGACTGTGCAGCTGAACAACCAAAACAACATGAGCAGGGCTTAAAAAAAAGAAAAGAAGAAGAGGTGGCGGAACTCTCAAGAGGGAAATGAAGTTTTCCGTCTGTATACTGAAAACTCATGAACTTTTAAAACATTTTTAAAATAATTTTGTCAAAGAGGTTCTGGAATTCCATTCCAGCATGTTCCCCTAGAAAAAAAGGCCTGGTGAGATTCCACGAGGTGGTTGGAAGGCACATGAGACAACAATCTTGCCTGAAGCTGAGTAAGCCAGTGCCTTGGTTGGGAGACCTCTGGGAAACATATTTAAGCAGCCTTGAGTTTCATGGTGGAAGGAGGACAGTGTACAAGGGTAATACATAATAGTAGTAATGGTCTTTTGAGCATGTATCAAATGCTCTTTCATTCGGGACAAGCCCCCCCCCCCCAAAAAGCAAAAGGTAGTAACTTTGGATTTGTGATAGGCAGCTGAGAAACTTCTCTGTAAGAAGCCATGTGTATGGATTTTACTTCACAGTTGGGGCACAGCCAACAGCTCCTGGGCTTCGGGCTGGTCAGTTATTTTCCAGTGTGAGTGTTCCTCATATGTATGTTGTGTTTGGCTGGCTTTCGTGAGCTGTGCCCGCTACGCTGTTGTAATCTGGAGTCGTATGTTCTTAATGTGCATTATTAATTCTCACTTTCTGCCTCTGGCACACGTAAAGCCTGTTTTCCTTTGCCCTGACCCAGCCTAGGCCGCACCCTGTCCAAGAGTACCTATTTTAATCTGTGAAATCTTGGGAGTATGTGTTGTTACCAAGCGATCGTAGAGCAATGACCATTCTGGTACTATTCACCCCAACAGTTGCATAAGCAGGAAATTCCATTGCTCAGACCTGGTGGAGCTAGGAAAAGGGCACTCAGATAAGAAATCGTACCCGACAGCCTTCTGAAATTGTCCAGTGATGGGCAGATCCTGCAGTGACGAGATTCTCTTGTTCCAGTCTTTGCCACATTTTACAGAACAGTGTTTGAGATATTGTGAACCAAAGAACTTTTTGGGTTGATTCCAGCGTAGCACTTTCCTTCCTTGTAAGACTATATCAGAATGAAAAATCCACATGGATTTTACAGGAAACATCTGTGAACAGGAATTTAGCATCCTACTTGCAAGGCCTTGCTGAGAAATCCATTTATGGATGTTGCATTGTGATTGTAAGTTTTTAATGAGCGCTCGTCCATGCTTTTTTCTGTGATCAGAAAAGTTACAGTGGAACGGGTCCATTATCATTCAGGCACCATGTCACAGTAATTGGTTAAATGACAGAAAGGAAAGGGTAGGAGTAAATGGATGGTTCTCACAATGGAGAGAAAGTAGTGGGGTGCCCCCAGCAGGGCCGGCCCACCCGCTAGGCAAACTAGACATTCACCTAGAGTGCGGGGGGCCTTAAGGGCGGCCAACCGTGCCCCGCCTCCACCAAAAGCCGCCACCTCTTTCTCCCCCCAGCGTGTCTCGTCAGGTTGCCCCTCTTCGTCCCCTATGCAGCCAGCCTCTGGGCTCCAGGTGAGAAGCGGCTCTCGGCTCTCCCAGCAGGAGCTCAAGGGGCGGCCCTAGCCACGCCTTCGGGGACTGGCCGGGCGAGGGTGAAGTGCGTCGGGCAGGAAGCCCCATCTCTCGAGGGCTTTCCCCGTCCTCCCTCCTGTTGCCCTGGAGAGTCCTCGCGCAGGGGGCGCTGGCGGGGAACGCCCGGGCCCGGCGCTGGGTCCCGCCCCCGGCAGGAGGTGGCCGAGGCCAGCCCTTCATTGGCTCCTACCCGGCAGTGGGCCCTCTGCAACGTGGTGCAGGCGCTGGGGAGGCCCTGCAGCAGGATAGCCCCCCAGAGAGGGGGGGGAGGCGAGGGCTGGCCGGCTTCCTCCTCCAGCGCGCATCCAACCTGCCTCTGTTAAGGGCTCTCCGCTCTGCAAGCCCCAGGCTCGGCAGGGAGACAGGGAGGGGCTCTCCTGGCCGCCCGCATATCT
>NW_015168073.1:603647-665979 GCF_001447785.1 Gekko japonicus
CTGGCCGGAGCGCCACAAGAACGTACCAGGCTGGCGTGGGGGGGGCCACCTCGGGGTCCCCAGCTTCTATTTTTGAAAATTGGGGGTGCACGGGGGGGGGCGCCAGAAGGGATCCTTGCCAGTTTGGTGTAGTGGTTAAGTGTACGGACTCTAATCTGGGAGAACTGGGTTTGATTCCCCACTCCTCCACTTGCACCTGCTGATGTGACCTTGGGTCAGTCACAAGCTCTGGCACAGCTGTTCCTGAAAGAGCAGTTTGTGTCAGAGTTCTTTCAGCCCCACCCATCTCACAGGGTGTCTGTTGTGGGAAGGGGAAGGGAAAGGAGTTTGTAAGCCGCTCTCTGACTCCAAGTGAAGGGCGGGGTATAAATCCAATCTCTTCTCTTCTCTTCTTCTTCTTCTAGGGTGCAAAATAAGCTTGGGCCGTGGCCCCCAGGGATCTGTATTAGGACTGTTGCTATTTAATTTGTTCATACGTTATCTGGAATTGGGGATGAGGAGTAAAGCAGCCAAGTTTATGGATGGTATCAAATTATCTGTTAGTCAGTTCTCAAGGACTCCAAGAGGATCTCTCCAAATTGGGTGAGCGGGCAAGAAAGTAGCAAACTAGAGTTTATGTAAGTAACTGTAAGGTGGGGCACACACCCACACACTACTGTATACATGCACTGATAAGGTTAGAGACGGCAACGACTGACCAGGAAAGAGATCTCAGTGTCATGGTGGACAGCTCAATAAAAATGTCAACTTAGTGTGTAACAATGGTGAGAAAGGCAAATTCTGTTCTAGGGATTATGAAGAAAGGGACCGAGAATAAAGCAGCTAGTACTATAACACCTTTTTTTAGGCCTGTGGTGTGGCTGCATCTGGAATTCTGTCTGCAATTCTGGCTATCCTATCTCCAGAACGATGATGTAGAAAATGGCAACCAAAATAATCAATGGGTTAAATAGTACATCATCCCTATAAAGAAAGGCTTAAAATGTTTGAAGATTTTTTTACTTGGGGGGGGGGAAGCATCCAAGGGGGGAAGTGATGATTTATATAATTATATATGGTTTGGAGAGAAGATAGTGTGAACTTTTCTCAGCTTGACACAAAACTACAACCACCACCTGGAACTTGGGGACATCTAATGAAATTGATGGGCAGTAGATTCGGAACAGACAAGAGAGAAAATACTTCTTCACAGGAATGCATAATTAATCTCTGGCACTCCTTGCTACAGAATGTGATGAAGACTGCTAGCATAGATAGATTTAAAAGAGAATGAAGAAAAGGCCCATCGTTGGTGATTAGCCATGATGCCTGAACGGGACCCCATATTCATCTTTGGTCTTCTGTGCAATCCCACGGCGGCCAACCGTGCCCCGCCTCCACCAAAAGCCGCCACCTCTTTCTCCCCCCAGCGTGTCTCGTCAGGTTGCCCCTCTTCGTCCCCTATGCAGCCAGCCTCTGGGCTCCAGGTGAGAAGCGGCTCTCGGCTCTCCCAGCAGGAGCTCAAGGGGCGGCCCCAGCCACGCCTTCGGAGACTGGCCGGGCGAGGGTGAAGTGCGTTGGGCAGGAAGCCCCATCTCTCGAGGGCTTTCCCCGTCCTCCCTCCTGCTGCCCTGGAGAGTCCCCGCGCAGAGGGCACCGGTTGCTTTGAATGCTGCCCACCGATCCCCCCCCCCTTTTCCGAGTCACCTGGGCAACTACTGTGGGAAACAGGATGCTGCACTAGATGGTTTGGTAGTCTGACCCATGAAGGTTCTTCTTGTGTACAGAACTTTTTTTACCCTGTATGAAACACATTACTACTTTCTTAACACATGTATTAGAATCAGGGCTCTAGTCGGGGGGGAGCTCTCAGGTATGGAGCTCCGGAAGAGAACCTCTAGGGGGCGGGGCGGTCACGTGGTGAAGCCCCGCCCCCTTCTTTACCCCGCCCTCTGCTTCGATCCTCATTCCGTTTGGGAATGAGGATGAAGCAGGAGGGTAAGTAGCCAGGCCTTCTGACACACTTCCGGTGATGTCAGGGGGTGTGGCCTTCTGTCACTTCCGGTGATGTCAGGGGGCGTGGCATATGCAAATAAGTTATGCTAATGAGTTATGCTAATGAGCTCCGGCAGCTCTTTTTCTACAACAAGACCCCTGATTAGAATAATACATTATTTTAACAATATGGCATATACTGTCGATTTAAAAAACCCAGATAACGGTTCTATGTAAAAATCAAACAGTCACAATGCATTTTACAGCTGCATTTTAGTATAGCTCCGATTTTGTTACCTATCTGGTGAGCACAGTTCATCACAAACACTTGGCATGTCTTCAGTTCTGGTTTTATATCTGATTGAATTGTACAAATATCTATTTCTAAGCACCAAGGTTGTAGTATGTCTTTTACGACACTGAAAATAATGCTTTTAAACTGGTGAATCTATTCAAGTGTCTTAATTTTTCTCTTTGCTGTGGAAGCAAGAATGAAGTGCTAACGTATCGGCTTCATCCAACACCCACTCAGATTGTACGATAAAGGGGTAGTCTGTTCTGAATCAGCACTTGCTCGCAGTAACATTACAGAGGGTCACTGCTAAAAGAAACAGTTGTATAATTAATCTTCACAGGCATACTGTTTTCAACAGAGTTAATATCTTTGCATGCTTTGAAGCACAGCTTGGCTTCTTTCATAGAAGCACACCTAACTGCAGTTCCAGAACTGGTTTTTAGCTTAATTAGGGCTGCCAGTCTCCAGGTAGTGGCTGGAGATCTCCCAGAATTACAACTGGTGTCCAGGTGACAGAGAAAACGGCTGCTTTAGAAGGTGAGCACTACAGCATTATACCCCACTGAGGTCCTCCCCCAACCCCACCCTCCCGAATCATACTGAGCCTGCAGGCACTTTGGAATTTTTGAGAAAGGGCTATGGGGGCAGGACTGGTCACAAAATGGTTGTCAGGTTGGGGGGGGGATGTCTGTGCCTGTGGCCAAGCCAAGGGCATACAGCTGGAACTTCCCTGCCTGGGATGAATTCATTGTTTTGGTAATCAGTCTGCTGGTAAGGCGTGACCAGAAGCTACCAGTGGGTTTTTCTGTTCCGTTCAGGATACTTTGGATTTTATCCCCCAAGAATCAAGAAGCAAATGAATACCAGGAAACAGCGCCCTGGAAGCTGTAAATCATTATTTTATGGTATATTTTATTATTTATTTATTTAAACCATTTATTAGCCACCTTTCATCTGTCTTATTGGAACTCAAGATGGCTGACAATGTAGACAATAAAAAACACAATAAAGTATATTAAAACCACTAATTTAAAATCAATAATTTAAAACTGCTGGTAGGCAAAAGAACTCGATCTAATCAAATGCCATTGTGAACAAAACGGTCTTCAGCTCCCTCCTATCGGTTGAGAATGAGGGGGCTAGGCGTACCTCCCTTGGGATATTGTTCCATTATTGTGGGGCCGCCACTGAAAGTATATTAGTAGTAATATGAATTGTCACAGACAGGACTGGTAGACAGTGTTCCGCCATTCGAAATCTGGCCAAGTTCTTGGGAATTGCAGAGGTGTCCTCACAGGATTCTTGTTGATCCAAGCAACACTGTCTTCTAGAGCTGAGCTGGTGTTATTTGCTCAATGCTCAGGGTGTCCAGGTGTTTCTTGAGACTCCTAGGTCCTGCTGCAAGGGCTCCAGTGACACCTGACATGATGGTTACCTTCTTTTTCCATAGGCACTCTAACTCTATTAGTAGTTCTTGGTATTCTGTGATCTTCTCCTTTCTTTTCTATTCCGCTGTCTCCTGGGATTGCAGTGTCAATGATCTAAACCCTATTTCTCCGTTTTTCTATAATTGTGATATCAGGCTTGTTATGCACCACATGTGTATTTGTTTGTAATCAGAAGTCCCAAAGAATCTTTATCATTCTCCATCATCTTATCTGGTTCATGCTTCCATGAATTTCTGGCTGATGCTAAGCCATACTTCTTGCAAATAGTCCAGTGCAAGATAGCTGCAACTCTATCATGATGTCCTTTATAGTCAGCTTGAGCAATTTTACTACAGGCACTGACCATGTGGTTGACTGTTTCATCCTTTGTCTTGCAAAGTTGATGTCTGCTGTTATCACTGGTCTTCTGAATTTTGGCTTTCATATTGTTTGTTTCGAATGACTGCTCTTGTGCAGCTAGAATGAGTCCTCCTGTTTCTTTCTTAAAGTGCCCATTTTGGAGCCACTTCCAGGTATTTTCACCATCAACTTTGTCTTTCGAATATTGCCCATGCAAGTGCTTTTCCTTCCAGTTGTCAAAGTGAGTTATGATTGCAAACTTTTTGTAATCTTCTTTGGTTTCTGTATCCTTAAATAAGTCTGCTTTGTGCACTTCAACTTGAAGCTTCTCTTTGCTTTTCTTGGTGTGGTCCATTCAGTGCTCATTTTTCTTGCTTCACTTTCAGACCTCTTTCACTGAATTTTCTTATTAAGTAAAGATGATCAACATCACTTCTAGAGTGTCGTCAGTGAGGCATTGTCATTATTTTGCAAGTTTTGTGATCTGTTGCTTCTAATTCTGCTTGTTTCCAGTCAATAATGCCAGCTATGTATCTTAGATCTGGGTCTGCCCTCGTGTTAATTGCCCTTATAGTGTTGTTTCCATTTAATTTTGTTTGTAATATCTTTTTAACTCTTTGGTAATATTCCTTGGTTGTATTTTTCGTAACAAGAGTATGTTTGATGTTGTCAGCTTCCAAAATTCCAAGATGTTTCTAGTTTTCTTTAAAGCCCAGTGTTTTGATGTTGTTGTTTGGCATCTTGATTTCTTCTTGATCAACAAATCTTTCCTCTGTTCAATACTAATGCTGCACATTTGTCAAGGCCAAATTCCATTGCTATCTTTGCTGAATATTCGAGCTGTATTTAATAAAGAAAATCTCTGATGATGGCTTTCCATACATTGTCATGTCATCTACATACAATAAGTGTGAAATCTTTGGGACTGTTTTTGAAAGCTAGTAGCCTAGGACTGTGCTGTTGAGAATGATGATGAGTGGTATTAGGGCAATGACAAAGAACAGTGGTGATAGTGAGTCTCCTTGGAAAATTCCTTGTTTTATATTAACTGTTCCAAGTCCTTTTCCATTCACTATCAGCCTGGTGTTCCATTTACTCATGGCATTTTATTTATTATTGTTATTGTTATGTTATTTATAGTATGCCTTTCTTGCTGAGACTAGCATCTGTGGTTGATGAAACAGTCAACAGGGCCTCTCTGAGATCTTAGTTCCTGGTCAGTAACCTATAGGAGAAGATGGTCCTTTAGATACCCCAGCCCCAAACCTGTAGTGCTTTAAAGGTCAAAAACAGTTCCTTGAATTGGGCTGGGGAGTGGATTGGAAGCCAGTGTAATTGCTGTAATATTGGGGTCACATGATCCTGGTAATCACATGATCCACAGGAGTCAGAGTCAGACACAAAATGGCCACCACAGAATGCGAAGCCAAACACAAACTGACTACCACAGGAGGCGGAACCAATCACAAAATGTCAGGAAGTGAGATTAAGTTTAACTCTAGTTGTAACACTTCAGCAGAAGCTGTGCTTACAAGGATGCCTTTAAGAGAAATGTGTTGTTGTTTTTTAAAAAATTATATACACACAGCTTACCTTCAGTCATGCAGTGAAGATCCTTATGCTGAGGTGGCAGCTGCTGCTGAAGGCAATTTTTAAAATGCTGTTCAGCCAATCAGAAGCCCTGTGGGGCCTACCACTTTCTAAAAGCACTTGGCAGGCACCAGAAAAGGTGTCAGTGGGCACAAGGGCACCCACTGGTGCCACATTGGGGACCCCCGCTTAAGGGAACCCATTGGAATGCAAAGTGCATGAAATGAGATGGTATTTGTAATGTGTATTTATTTTAGGTAAGTTGGGCAGTATTTTTTTCAGCAACTCCGTTTAACTTGTAGCCAATTTAGCTCTGCTTTTCTTGATGTTCTGCTTAGTAATAAACTGCACTTAATTAAAGATAGCCCAAATTAGCTTGCATGATTAAATTGAAGGAAAATGCTATCAAGTTCCCCAGTATGTAACCATAATCTGACTTTAGAGGAAGTTGAGTCATAAGTATAGGATAATGATTTAAGAACCTGATTTAATTAAATCAACTGCTGGTTAACATTATTAAATCTCTGAATCCGGTTTTGTTAAATTGGTACCTTTTCATATTTTGACATTCAGGTTTTTTTTAACGCTTGTCGCAGAACGCAGTACATTAAACAAACAAAATATTACTAGGATGTGTTTTATGAAATTCAAGGTACTCCAGATTAAAACACTCTTGTTGGTTTTATTAAAGTGATTAGACTGCCTGGGGCCAAATTATGTTGCTCCAGGACAGCTGTTCACTCACTTACGCAGATATCTTGCATAACAGTATTGTGGGATTAGAAAAGAGCAAGGGTCCAGCAGCACTTTAAAGACTAACAAAATATTGTGGGATCTCTGTCCATGGGGGGGCAGCTATCCCTGGAACAGATCTTGATAGGCAATAATTGCCGTACTGCAAATGTGTTGTGCCTGGACATAGGCACATTTAGAAGGCGATGCAATATTTTTCTGATGATTTTGAAAGAAACCACTTTGTTGTTACTGCTTTCTGTACATTTTGTATTTCAACTACAGTGATACAGGGGAGAAGTCACCTCAGTTTATAGTATCTTGAATTCAGCCAAGAACCCTTTTAGGAATACCAATAAGTAACAAAAAGATAAGGCTTAGGTGAGGCTCTGTTTGGTAAAATATAACATAATAGCTGCCCTGGAATCAACTTCAGCACATTTTTATAGAACCACAAAAGTAAGTTCTTTCTATAAGACCCAGATGTAGTAGCTTTCCTAGGTCGCAAAAATGATCTCCCCTATAATTAAGTTGTGCCTGTAGATAGCTCGAAACCAGGGAATGTCCAAAAATACATCATATGCTCATGTCTGTAATATAAAGTTGTGATATCTACTGCTGTTTTTGTAGTTTTACAATTTATATTTTGTTTCCCAAGTTGTTCTAGATTTCATTTTTGTATATCTCTTTCAGTACCTTTGGGTTGAAAAAGTGACTGAAATGTATATCGAACATGTAAAAATAGTTCCTTAAAAGGACAGCAGAATTGTGGCTTTTTTCTCTTTCTTCTTGGGTTTGTTGTTGTCTCATCTCTGTCCACAGAACCATAGTTAGAAGATACCCCATATATCTGATGGCGCTTTGCCACTCAAAAGTTTATAACCCCCAAATCTTGTTGGTCTCTAAGGTGCTACTGGACTCAGTTCTAGCGCCACTCCACATCACACTCTGAACTAAAACAGGCTACTTGATCACAGATATGTCAGTCTCAGTTGGGTAGGATGCCCACATGTCCCAATCAATAGATGCCCTGTCATAATTTTTCTCAGCATTAAATATCATATACGTTTATCAGCCCCCCTCCCCCCCCTGGCAAGGGAGATCCACCACTCTGGGCACCTCCAGCACTGAGCAGCTGGGTGGTGGGGACTTACCAGGAGCAAAAGGAGGCCTGGGTATCCGTTGCCGGCAACACAGTAATATCAGTTCCAGCCTGCACAAGAAGGGATGTCATCATGTCACTGGTGACAGAGGGATCCTCTGGTATTTGGGCAAAAATTTGATGATGAAAATGATTTCTACCATAGAATTCTACCCAAATACCACAGTGTCCCTGCACCACCAGCAACATGATGATGTAATTTCTGGTGTGTGCCAGAAGTTACATCATCGCATCGCTGGTGACACGAGCCTAGGCCTCTCTTTGTTCCTGGTAAGTCCCACCCCCCTGCCATGGAGTACCTTGCAGTCCTAAATATCCACATCCATTCAGTATGACGTCGAAATCAGTTCAGTCATTAAAAATTAAGACATTTTTCTTGCTTTTTCAAGAGGATACTGGTATTCAGCATTTAAATGGCTATATCAAATACTGCTCCTTTCTTCAAGTTGTCTGAGGCAGCCTCTTCTGTCTACCTTGGTTGTATGCTTAAACGGATCTTTACATACTCTGCAATAATAATATAAATCTCATTGGTACTTTGGGTTTACTTTCAATGTTTGACATTGCCCACCATTACATTTTCATACATGATCATTCATTCTTTGAAAAAAATACAAGGCCTTTGAAATGGCCTATGGGGACTCTCTTTTAGATTGAAAGGGCAAGCGCAGATACTATACACTAGCAGCGAGTCTTGGATTGTGTCAAGGAATCAAGTCCGGGATTTTAAATTGGGATAACAGCCTTTTGTAACTGTTCCTGCATCCTTTGGTTATATAGACATGAAATGTTCAGTGCAGTACACATTCTAGATAATATTTGAAAGGCCAAGTGCTCTATTGAATCTACAATGGAATGCAGTGGGTGCGTTCAGACGGGGCATTTACAAAACCCCCCCCCCCCGTCTGATCCCTCTCCACCGTTGTAGAGCCGCTTCCAATTTTCGCCCGCCATTTTTTTTTAGGTCGGCGATATGTGCTTGGGCAAAGCTTCACCCCGGCGTTTGTTTAAAAAAAAGAAAAAGAAAAAGGTCCTTAGTTTAAGGTTTTAGAGGACTCCGGGACCTCAGGGAGGCCAGTTTGTTTAAAAAAAAGAAAAAGAAAAAGGTCCTTAGTTTAAGGTTTTAGAGGACTCCGGGACCTCAGGGAGGCCAGTTTGCTCTTTAAACTTTAAAGGTAAATCCTCTCTTCAGGGCATGCTTTTCAGGACGGGGTGTTTTGCGCATGCGTGAAGATCGCCATTCTGTGGATGGCTGCCTATGTGCATGCGCAAACTGAGTAAAAAAAAAAAACCCACCGACACCCGCTGTGTGTAAACGGGCAAACAGCGATGGGCTCCGCAGACAGGAGGTAAGTGTGATCACGTTTCAGCCGGCATAAACTGCAACAGTTCCAACTGGTTTATGCCGGCTGAAACGCCCCGTCTGAACGCACCCATTGTGTAGTTGCAGGTTTGCTACAGTTACAGCCATAAGAGTTTCTGAAAAGCAGGTGTCGGGTGTGAGAAGATCTCTTGGCTGAATGCGAATTGCTAAGTTAATAAAGAATTCTGTAAAACCAAGTGTGCCGTCAGGTCACCATTAATAACTCCATGAAGTTCCAAGCTCTTGGGGATTTCCAGGGCAAGAGATGAGTGGCTGTGGTTTGCCATTGCCTTCCTCAGCATAGCAGCCCCAGTCTTCCCTGGATGTCTCCAAACCATCCTCTAATGCAGTCGTCTAATAGATGTATGTCAGAATTAGAAATGTCGTGGAGTTTACATTTAAAGACACTTGCAGCCTCTGTGTAATCCAGCGCCACTAAGAGAGGAAGAATCCACTTAGGTTGCTACGCAACTCTCTTCTGTTGTAAAGAATATACAGGATCAGTTTCCTTTATCCCACACCCTTTTGTCTTAATATCTCAGTAGCATTCCAGAGGCTCACAATTGCATCCTGCCTGATAACTCTCTTCTTTTGTTGTAGTACTTCCGCTATATTAAATATTAGATTGGGTCCCTGCATGCAGAGACACCAATTCCTGGAAAGTCTTTTTTGCATACACACATGGATACGATATAAATGTGTGTTCTGGGCAGGTTTGATCGCTTCCAATGCCTCTCAGCAGGCTGTAGCCAGGATTTTTTGTTTTGTGGGGCATATATTTTTCTTATGGGGTAACCATTATAAGGGAGTGAAGGGTTTTGTAAAAATAAGACGTTGTATCTATGGATACATGTACCAGTACCAGTGCTGCATGTGATCAATATGCCGGAAGTAGCTAGGTTATACATAAATAACATGCAAGTATGCTGAAGCATGCGAGGCTGTATGTTGGCGTGGAGTTCAGAAGAAATCTAAATTTCAGTTTCACACACACACCCCTTTATATCCACCCAGCTTGGCCCAGATTCACTAATCTATTGCTTAAGAATCAAAACCCTTTGAATATTCCCTATTCTCCAAGGAACCGTCACCTGTTTCCTTCCCCTTATGGGGCATGGCTGTAAATTAAGGGGTGGGAGGCCCAAGGTGCCCCACTGTAGCTGCGGGCCTGCCTCTCAGTGGGACTTCCTCCTTTCCTGATTTCGGAAATCACATATCCTCTTAGAACAGGGGTTCTCAGAATAAGCAATTGTTTCCCATCCAATTTCTTGAATATTCTAGCTGAGATTAGACCCTCTCCTTTATCTTTCCCCTTCTTCCCCTGGTGTCAAGTAGAACTTGCAGCAAGTACATGCCTCCCCCTTGGCTGCACAAGACCCCTCACTTTTATTATCCACAAATCATTCATTTATTAGATTTGTATTCCTGCCAACCTATGATCTGAGATTAGCTATCAGTATTTTAATATCCTGCTTGGTTTGTCTCCTGGCCCCACCCACAGACTGACTCTTACAGACTAATAAAATAAAAATGCCCAACCGAATGTCATCCTGCTTGGGGTTTTTTCCTCCTATTCCACAATAACAAAAAGTCTCCCAGAGACCAAGCGCTGTCTCCTGATTTTTATCTCTTCGTTTTCTAGCTCTTTTCACACCAATTTCATGCCCAGCTGATCTGAGATTAAGTCTGGGTGCGTGTCGTTTGCCTTGATCTGTATGGCCCAGGCTAGCCTGATTGCATCAGATCTCGGAAGCTAAGAAGGGTCAGCCCTGGTTAGTAGTTGGATGGGAGACCACCAAAGAAGTCCAGGAGTGCTACATAGAGGCAGGCAATGGCAAGCCGCCTCTGTTCATCTCTTAACCTTGAAAACCCTATGGGGTTGCCATAAGTCGGCTGCAACTTGGTGGCACTTTTTCTCCGTGTGTCATTTGTCTGAAGCAAACTGAAGATGTCAGCCTGAGGGAGATTAGCCCTGCTTTCCCAGTATCCATCGAACATTTTGGGTTGACCGTTCTTAGCTGCCTGCCTGCTCAGCGTTAGCGATCATCTGTGTGGAGGTGTTTGTGTCACAGCTGACAAGGTGATGGACGATACTTGGCTTCAGCAGTGTGGAAGCATCCACTGCGCAGTAGAACAGATTGTGGTCCAGCCATTGCTGCTTCTCCTCCACAGGACCTCCTGTGATGGGGAACAGACAGGCTCTTAGGGACAGACAGGTGCAGACCTGGGTTTTGCCACCAGATCTGCCTACTCATGGACTCATGCTGAGACAGCTCTTTTACCCATAGAACAACAAGGAGTAGAGCAAGGTAGGTGAAGAACAATGTAGAATAAGTGTGAAATGAGCAGCATTAGCAATTCAGCCAGCTGATTAACTTCCTCCTTGACATTTTTGAAACACTTATCAATAGTTCATGCTTACACTTGTAGAGGGCTGTAATTAATTTAATCGCTCATTGAAACGTCAGAAGGAAATTAATGTTTAGAACATTATTGGAATGATTGCAAATTGCTGTGTATGTAGGTAGAAGGTATGGCATAAAACTAAATTTTAGAAGGATGGGGACCACTGCCCCCCCCGTTCCATATGAGACAAAAAACGGGGTCAAAAGGGAATAGCATCTGGAATTCCCGCCCCCCATTGATTCTTAACAGAATTCTAGATCAATAAACCCAGGAATCTATCATTCTGTTTTATGGTATATTATCGCTAGTGAAACACTGACTGATTCACAACACCCAATGTTTGTGTGTATTTATGGTACCATAGAGTGAGAGATAGTGCTGTGATATGACACACACACACACACAAACACATTTAATGTAGTGGTCTTCCCTGTTCTTCCAGAGAGAGATGCTTCTTTATCTACCTTTCAGGGGTCTACAGTATTGTCAAAATTGGGGGTGGGGTGGGGCATATTCATCTTAAGTTTGTGATTTCATATAACTGTGATCAAAGAGATATTAAGCTTTGCTAGTGGCTCTTCAGGGCTTCCGATGAACTTCATCTGCCCAATGGAAACGATTCAAAAGGGAAAGATGGTACTGCGTGAGAAGAAGGAAAGTTGCCTGCAGGTATACAGCTTGTCCAGAGCTTGCCAGAGCTAAATGTATATTCCCATTAAGACTATGAAAGGGAAGTTAATAGGGTGTGTGTGTGTATAACAGTGATCAAGGCGGTGGGAAATCACGATTAAAGACATGTTAGATAGTCTACCTTTGCCATGGTTCAGATGGTGAAGCTGATTAAATACAACCCATTGTCTCTATCTGGGGTTGCCAAGCTCCAGGTGGTGGCTGGAGATCTCCTGGTGACACAGTTGATCTCCAGGCAATAGAGATCTGTTCACCTGGAGCAAATGGTCAGTTTGGAAGGTGGACTCTTACTATACCCCATTGAAGTCCTTCCCCTCTCCAAACCCCTCAGGCTCCACCTAGAAATCTCCAGGTATTTCCCAAGCCAGAATTGGCAACCCTATATCTACCAGTATCACAGAGTAGCTCACCCTGTTGCAGAGGGAAAACTGCCTAAAATGGCTGTCATTGAATAATTGTTGGATTGGTGTAACAGCTGTGGAAGAATACAAAAATTCTCCCGCTACCCATGAAAATGCTACATGTTGCAATCTTTTGAATATGTGCTTAAACTAATAATCGTGAACAGCAATCTAGGACATGCTGTAAGTAAAACGAAACAGCTTCGGTTTAATTAAAATCAGAATAATCCTTTGATCCACAGAAGGGAGTATCTGAACAATAAAGATTTCCCAACATTGCTGCTCCAGAGAATATTTAAGCTGGAAGAAAAATTTGGATTAGGGATTTTAGCTTGAGGACTTACTCTTTTGTGAGCCTCTTAACCCACAGTTAGCAAAATGTGTGGCATTTCTAGCATAAAATCAATTAGAATTAAACCTGCTAAACTTGAGGGTTCTAGCAGTTATTAAGGCTGGAAGGGCCTCTAACAGTCGCTATAATTTTCTCGAGCTAGTTGATTAGCTATACATTGAACATAAAGTCGTCACAGTGGGGGGAAAATCATTCATGTTTCTCCATACCCAGAAAATCAGCTTACCGCTGCCGAGTGTTAGACAATGACAGGATTAGGGACGACTTTAAGCTTCATTTTCTTCTTCTTCAAATCATAAACCATCTCACAACCATTCTTAAAGCCCAAGAGTTATCCTGTTTGTTTGTTTTTTGAGATTCTCATTAATATTGGGTCTCATAATTACCAGTGTAATCAACCTTTGGAATCTGCAAGCGTTGTTTTGTAGAGAAGCTAACAGTAAAGTGTTGTTAGTTTCAGGTGGGTAGCTGTGTTAGTCTGCAGTAGAAGAGGTAGTTTCGAGTCCGGTACCACCTTAGAGACCAGCAGCATTTCCTGGATATAAGCTTTCGAGAGTCAAAACGCCTTTGATCCAGATATAGGACTGTCTGTTACACAAAGGCCAGTTAGATGCTGGCTGCATTCCTGAAGTAACTTATAGAACCATAGAAGCATAGAGTTGTAAGGAACCTCCATCTAGTCCAACCTCCTGCACAATGGAGGACATTCACAAATACACACACACCCCTCAGTGACCCGCTGTTCCATGCCCAGAAGATGACAAAAAACCTCCAGGATCCCTGGCCAAACTGGCCTGAAGAAAAATTGCTGCCTGACCCCAAAGTGGCAATCAGCATTTCCCTGGGTGTGTAAGAAACGGCCACGAGAGCGAAGCTCTAATGCAACCCTTCCTGCCCTCCCCCTCTCATGATCTGCCTGGGTTCACAGAATCAGCATTGCTGTCAGATGGCCATCTAGCCTCTGTTTGAAAACCTCCAAAGAAGGAGATGTAGCCTTAAGAATTTAGGAACTTAAATGTAGCCCAAACTTCTTTGTTAAAGTAAAATATGAATAATCAAACAATTATGTATTTAGAGAATTGTGTAAGAGCACTGCAGCCTGATTAGAGGGCGAGATTTGCAGTTGTTGCTGAAGTGTGCCCACAAGGAAGTGATAAGAATGGAAGGAGGCTGGAATATATTACCATAAGGGAGTAGGTTAGAGAGTCCGGTGGAAGCTAGCAAAGCCCATTTGAAGGAGAGGCAAAGCAGGAGTTGTGCTTATCCTAGTCAAAAGAGAGACCGTGACTGGTCCCCAGCGGACAGGTTCCTTCTTTTGGGGTGTCTTGTGCGCTGAAGTGAGGGCCAGCCAGGCTTCCTCCAAAACAGGGCCCTTGGGCTTGGGCTGGTAAGGCTTGGGACACAAGGCTGGAGCTTGGGGCTAGAGGGCACGGAGCTGCAGCATGGCACACAGGGCTTGTGCCTGGTGAACTGATTAATCCAGCAAGGCTGTGTTCTCCCAGGCCTCAGTTTAAATAGACCGGGAGGTCATTGACCCCAGCTGCACCACGGTGCTCCTGAGGCTACACTGCTCTGGCCAGGATCCTGGGAGGAAGTACCACGATCACCGCTCTCTTCTGTTTCTCCGGTCAGGTGGCATGCAGCCAGCCTCCTTTGCTGGGGCCATCTGTCGCTGCTGTTCCAGCAGAGTGGGAGGAGAGGGTCCTGGGGAGGGCAGGTCTGCAGGCTTGGGTTGGAGTCCTGCCTGGTGAAGCTATCTCTGGGGTTGGCAACAAGATTTCCTTTGCGGGTTCCGGCAGGGTAGCCTCAGCTGCTTGACGGTACCTTGTCAGAGGGCACCTCCACAGGGCAGGGCCTTCCCTAGTCCCTCTGGTCCTCCTCAGTTTACCAACCTTGGCTCCTTGGGCTGCTCCTTGGAGGACCCCGAGTGGGAGTCACTGAGCTGGCCGGAGGGGGTCATGACGTGGGGGGGATAATCCCCTGGGCAAACAGGTGATGTGTCCTCCTGTACGTAATTGATGGAGGAGACTGCTTGATATTATGGGAGCCGTACTCTGTAAAAGAGGCCAAAGGAAGACAGCCGGTAGTATGCAACAGCTAGTGGGGGTAGGGGAGAGCAGGAGAAAAGATGTGTTGCCCTCTCACTCTCTCTCTCCCTTCTTTTGCAAGGGGGCAGAAAGCAAGCCCCTCCTGTGCTGAACAGTGCTAAAGCCGCCCTGAGCCTGCTTCGGGGAGGGTGGGATATGTATATCAAATAAACAAATAAACAATGTGAGCAAAGCCGCCCTGAGCCTGCTTCAGTGGGGAGTGTGGGATATATATCAAATAAACAAATAAACAATGTGAGGGAAGGTGCAAGGTGTGGACTGCCTGGAGACAGAAGTGTGTGTGAGAGTGAGGCATTTTGTGTCGGGAGGGGAGGAGTGAAATATGCCCCTCCTTATGCCCTGACCTGGATAGCTCTGGCCAGCCTGATCCCACCAGATCTCTAGAAGCCAAGCAAGGTCGGCCCTGGTTAGTGCTTGGATGGGAGACCCCCCCCCTCCCAAGGAAGTGCAGGGTTGCTGTGCTGAGGCAGGCCCTGGCAAACCACTTCTCTTTGTCTCTTGCCTTGAAGGCCCCACCAGGGGTCGCCAGAAGTCAGCTGCAACTTGTCGGCACTTTCCGTCACCACCAACTCCTTGTGATCAAGGGATTGTATGTATAATTTGGGGTGCACAGATGGAGGTTGCGTTCACTAGAATAGCAGTACCCTGGACTGGGGCAGAACGGAGCTGAGGACCTCACTTGGACTCTGCTGTGCATGCCGGAGGGGAGAAGAGCCACCCCCTTTTAGAAAGATGCTGAAATGCTTTCCCAAGTGCTCCCTAGAAGCAAAAGAAAGGCACAAGCTGAGAATCAGGATGCTTGTTATCGGAACGGACTAGTAATTTAAACAACTTCAAAATACTATTTAAAATCCACAAATCCATGGTGTTTAGATTTTTAAAAAGTAAATAGGACTAACACTGAGAACACTTTCTTGGGAATAAAATGGGGCTTGATTCTGAATAGACCTGCTTAGTGAACTGTGAGTGGGGAGAGCTTTTTTGTTTCACTTTTTGAAGCTAGCCAGTATCCTGGCACAGGTGAAAGTCCGTGCACTGTTCCCTTTGGCTAAGTTGTGGCTGCACTGGCCCATCTGCTATTAAATTCTCTACCAATCATGGTTTTCATTGCTGTTCCTTGTGGCATATGTCTTCAGCTGTGTGTTATGCGCTAGATATTTGAAAAGGAGCAAAATACTCTGAAACTTTGCCCCAAACAAAACGATCTTTGGTCTGGTCCCATCGACCAATTCAGAGGAGCAGTGACCTGGATAGCCAAAGCTAGCTAGATGTTGTCAGATTTGGGAAACTAAGCAGGGTCAGCCCTGGCTAGTATTTGGAAGGGAGGCCACCAAGGAATACTAGGGTTTTAAGGCAGAGGCAGGCAATGGCAAACCACCTCTGAATGTCCCTTGCCTTGAAAACCCCACTAGGGGTCACCATAAGTCTGCTTGACAACAAAACAACAACAAATGGCCTAAACTATTAGTTAACCGTACTAGTTAAAATGGCATTTCATTCACAGATTTTTAAGACTGATCAAGGACAATTTACGGGACTGCTAAAGACGGGTAGATGGATTCTCACCTGTAACTAAAACAAAAAACACTAGAAGCATGTAATAAAAACGGCTACAGTAACACGTCAGTGTCATTTGTTCTATAGTGGGTATCAGATGCCTTCTGAAAAACGTGTGCCGTATAAAGAGGTCCTCACAGGCTGTTTTTCTTTCTTTCAGACTCATCCCACACATTTCACCGAGACGAAACAATTGTCATTGCTCTGGCATCAGTATCTGTACTAGCTGTCTTGGTGGTCGCTCTTTTCTTTGGATACAGGATGCTCGCAGGTGAGTTTCAATGAGTTTTTAGAAATTAAAACAAAGTTTTCATTCTCAGTTTCTTTTTTAATATATAATGCAAGGCTCAGTAGAACAAAACTTTCCTGTCTCCCTACTCCTGCTGCCCCTGTGTGGATTCCTCCTGTCTTGTAGGGAGGGTCCACGCCAGCGATGAATCTTACTGATGGCCAGTGTTCCCTCTAAGCTGAGTTAGTGTGAGCCAGCTCACAGTTTTTTAGCCTCTGGCTCACACACTTTTGCCTTTGCTTAGGAAGGCTGGCTCCAGAGCAGACTAATTTATGCAGTAGCCAAATCACTCGCTCACAACTTTAATGCCAGGAGCTCATAAAGTAGAACTTTTGCTCACAGGACTCCACAGCTTAGAGGGAGCATTGCTGACGGCATCTGAAACTAGTAAAGAAGCTCTGTGTGATAGATGGGATCTGTGAGATAAGCTCCTGTCAATCAGGACTCCTGGCTGTTTCAGGTGACCTCTAACGTACCCTACAGCTGTCACCCTTATTGATGCTTCCAATCTACCATTTCTGCGATTCCTATAGACGTTTGAAAAGCATGTCATGGATAAGTGGGTCCGTTGTTGAAAACTGTACTGTTACTCTCAGTACTTGGTGGAAGATGCTGGGGACTGTGGATTTTCCCCGCCTTCGCCTTCTCCAGCAGCCGTTGGAGACATCCAGAAAGTGAATGCTTAGCGTCATGAAGTCAACATTGCCTTGGTGGTGGTGTAGACCCTCTTTGGGTAGAAAGACGGCACAGAAATGTTTTGAATAAATCAATAAGCCCCACAGACAAAATGCCACAGGGCGTGGGTGGGTGCACCTTTCACTTCGTTCTTGTGCTGACAAAGCCTCCGACGTCTGCAGGAACTCTGCTGGCGAAAGAGCCAGGAGGGGGGGGGACCTTGTGCCCCACTGCATTTTGTTTACAGGACCCCCCCATAAATCTGGGCATCGGCCTCCCAGAGGTCTCAGGAGGCTGCTGGGGGAAGACAGTGATGGGAAGGGGCTGCAGCCACCAGCGTCCTCCCGTCGAATGGTTGATAGGCGCCAACCTGGCCGTTTTGATGTGTAATACTAACCCGGTCATTCAACGTCTGTCATGTCTGGCTCTTCTTTCTCAGGGGACCGTAAGCAGGGTCTACACAGTATGAACATGATGGAAGCGGCAACATCAGAACCCTCATTAGACTTAGATAACCTGAAGATGCTGGAGGTAACTAGGCCTTTTGGAGTTTTTGGATCTCTGCACTTCACTGTCTAAACCCTCCGCTCTGTTTGCTACTCGATGGTCGTGAAACCCCCGTGCAAGTGCCTGTGGGACTCCTTTCTTCATCAGGCAGGCAGGCAGGCAGACTGGTAATTACTTAGAGAGAAGCTAGCTTGGGTGTGCAGCATGCAGTTAGGAAGAGCAAATGCTAGTATATCCACAAGTTTCTTTATTTATATCCTGCTTTCTCCCCAGTGGGGACCCAAAGCAGCTTACATCACTCTCCTCGCCTCCATTTTATTCTCACAACAACCCTGTGAGGTAGGTTAGGCTGAGACTGCGTGATTGGCCCAAGGTCACCCAGCCAGCTTCCATGGCAGGATGGGGATTTGAACCTGGGTTTACCTTAGCATTCAAGGCCTCAATAGCTGCAGGTGTATATATATATATATTGCTCCCCTTTAGAACAGCAAAAGTGTACGAGAGCATTTGTATCCACTTTGGCAATTTCTTCGAGCTGTGGAAGTACGAGTTTTCCGTGCCAAGTTGGGACTGAAGGTAACCCCTAAATATTTAAAGTGGGCCACTTGTTCTGTTTCCGTTCCGTTTATGTTCCAAGATGGGCTTACCAGGATCCTATTGAAACATTTAACCAGGTAGCCCCAGGGGCATGAATGAGCGCAAGCATGGGATGGCCCCTTGCATTTTTTGTTTTTGTTTACAAAGCAATGTGTCATTCCCCGGAGATCCAAAGCAGCGTCCATCTAGTGCAATATTCAGGGTCTCCCCCCCACCCAAAGAATGGCCTTTGTACCTTCTGCTTTGCATATATGGCTTTTTGGATTCCAGCCACCAAATTCAGAAATAAATCTTGTGTATGCAACAGCGAAATGCTGTACTTAATAACTGAAGGTTCAGGACAGGCGTACATGTGTTTAAGCTCACTGAAACCAAATACACTTAACACCGCCTTGGATTGTGGCCAAGATGTATATTCCACATTGCTTCGAAGTGCAGCCAACGATTATTTTATGTTTTTCTTCTCAGCTGATTGGTCGAGGGCGATACGGAGCCGTTTACAAAGGCTCTTTAGACGAGCGCCCAGTGGCCGTGAAAGTCTTTTCCTTTACGAACCGTCAGAACTTCATCAACGAGAGGAACATCTACAGACTCCCACTGATGGAACACGACAACATTGCCCGCTTCATCGTCGGGGATGAGCGATTCACTACAGAAGGGCGGATAGAATATTTATTAGTAATGGAATATTATCCCAACGTAAGTAATAGTTGAAAGAGAGGTGTGTTGGACACCTAAAGAGAGCAAACTTGTCATGGCTTATGTAAAAACAGTGGATTTTCAAAAATGCCCAGCAATATTATTGCATATATTGGCATGCATTCAGAATAATAATAGGCCCACAGTGGGGCTTTACATATCACAGTGTGCTTGATTTTCAGTGGCTGGATCAGTGGATCCCTGTGGCTGAAGTACAGGGAGCCATGCCAAGTTATTTCTAGCCTGCTCTGAGCTATTGCACTGGGTTTTAAACCTGTAGAAAAGCAAATTGTAGGCCTGTGGATAAGCTTGAGAAGTGGTGCGTGTAGCCTGGATAGCCCAGGCTAGCCTGATCTCGTCAGCTCTCGGAAGCTAAGCATGGTTGGCCCTGGCTAGTATGTGGATGGGAGACTTCAAAGGAATACCAGGGTCATGACACAGAGGCAGGCAATGGCAAACCACCTCTGACCGTCTCTTGTCTTGAAAACTCTATGGGGCTACCGTAAGTAGGCTGCGACTTGGTGGTATTTTTCACCACCACCCAGGCACGTGGGTAAGATTGAAAAGTGGTATGTAGGTTGAACCCCTCAGTTGACTTGGCAGGTAGAAGAGAGCTACCTTGTCCCCAGTCCAGAGGCCTGTCTATAAGCTTCAGCACACAAACCTCTGGGTATCCCACTCCCTGGTCAACAGTCAGCTGCTAGAAAGAAAAGGCTCAGTTCTTGTTCTCTCTTCCCCCTTCCCCTCCACCCACAAAACAGAGAATCACTGCTAAGGTGATGGCTCTGAACACATCAAGTGAATAAATTAGACTCAGGGTTGATACTGCTGCACATCTTGCAGTCATAAGAGCCACGCTGGATCAGACCAGTGGTCCATCTAGTCCAGCGTCCTGTCTCACACCGTGGTCAACCAGTTCCTCTGAAGGGCCAGCAACAGGGCATAGAGGCCGAGGCCTTCCTAAGAACATAAGAAGAGCCCTGCTGGATCAGACCAGTGGTCCATCTAGTCCAGCATCCTGTCTCTCATAGGGGCCAACCAGTTCCTCAAAAGGGCCAGCAACAGGGCATAGAGGCCGAGGCCTTCCTAAGAACACAAGAAGGGCCCTGCTGGTTCAGACCAACAGTCCATTTAGTCCAGTGACCTGTCTCACTAGGGTTGCCAGGTCCCCTCGTGTTCTGCCATGCTGCCTTCAGGAGGGGGACTCAGTCCTTGCTATTCCTTCCCATTATAAGATAAGCACCTGTTGCAAAGGACTGCATGAGTGTTGTGCAGTTTTTTTACATAGACCTGACAACCAGTGCGTGGGTCTGGCCGTACTGTTACGTCCACAAATCCCCTCTGTTTCCAAGACCCTCTGGAAGAGCCAAGCTGAGCCCACTGCACCTAACCAAGGGCACGTCCTTATTCTCCTTCCAGGGTTCTCTATGCAGATACTTGGGCCTCCACGCCAGCGACTGGGTGAGCTCGTGTCGTCTGGCGCACTCCATCACTCGGGGCCTGGCCTATCTTCACACAGAGTTACCTCGCGGAGGTAAGGTCACAATGGGGAAGCTTGCCTAAAGGTTAGGCTGCCTACTGGGCAGGGAAATCGTGGGGTTTTCTCAGGTTTGTATTTTAAAATGGCACAGATATTTTCTGTTACTGTCCTATTTGGTTTTGGTTTTTGTTGTGTATTCTTCCTTGGACTTCTCTGTGTTTGTTGTTTTGGAAGCCGGTTTGACGACTTTAGGCTGAAATGCAGGGCAGACGTGTATTTATGCATAGGAGGCCCATCGTAGCCTCAGTTGCTGCTGCTAAGGAGTTGGTGGGACAGATCTTTCCCCGCCTTTATGTTTCACAGTTGGTCTGGGGCTCAGGCGGACAGTCCTCCTGGAGTGTCAGGAAAGGCTCATAAAAGGCATCATGAGTTGGGGGCTGCAGCACAACGGGGGGGGGATCAGGTCAAATTGTCGCCTTCTCCTCCTTCCACTGGCAGCTTCTGCAGGGGAAGAGGAGGGAGGAGGCAACTATCCTGAGTCTCTCTGGGTCACTGCAGTACCCTGGTCTGTGGCGCGTCACGTTGGTGAGGCTCTCCCAACTCCTTGGGGAGGATTTTTGAGACAAACAGTAGGCTGCTTTTCAGCAGGGGAAGGTGAGGAAACAGTCCATTCTGTCAGCTTCTTCCAAACGCTTTTCTGCTGGATCCAACCAAGCATGTTTCATGTATCAAAAATATACAAAGCCTGGGGAAAATGTTCCACGAAGGTGCTGAATCGACACATATTTCAAGAGCTGCTTTTCTTGAAGTTCTATAGAAAGCTTTTAAAGAAACTTAGATCGAGAATACGATATCAACAGGTGACAACATTTCTGTGTCAGACCACCCAGTGGCTTGAGTCTGAGTTTAGGGTGGAATGACTGACTTGTATATGTATTAAGGGGGAAAGATGCAGGTTAATGTGTTTGTCAGCTTCCCCCCCCCCCCCACGCCCCCATGCCATGTTGGATCAGGCCAATGACCCATCCAGTCCAACACTCCGTATCACACAGTGGCCAAAACCCAGATGTCATCAGGAGGTCCACGAGCAGGGCCAGAACTCCAGAAGGCCTCCCACTGTTGCCCCCCAAGCACCAAGAATACAGAGCATCACTGCCCCAGACATTGTGCTCCAGCCACTGATGGCCCTCCACTCTGTATGCTTATCCAATCCCCTCTTGAAGCTGTCTATGCTTGTAGCCACCACCACTTCCTCTGGCAGTGAATTCCACGTGTGTTTTATGGCTAGAGCCATTCCTTCTTCTCTAAACCAAAAAAGTGAGCATAGGTCCTTCTTTATTGTAAAGTTCAGGTGCTTCATTAACTCTGAAATCATCATATTCTTCTCTCTAGAATAATAAGAATACTGCAGCAGTTTTGTGTGTTAGGAAATCACAGACTGGTCATTTCTTTGCTCACCAAATTACACTCCAAAGCCATTTCCCTCGACAGATAGGACTTCAAGGAGAATAAAAGAGGCAATATAGCTGCAGTTCCCTGACCTGGGTGGACCAGGCTAGCCCAATCTGGTCAGATTTTGGCTGCTAAGCAGGGTTGGCTTTGGTTAGTACCTGGGTGGGAGACCACCAAGGAAGCCCAGGGTTGCTATACAGAGGCAGGCAACGGCAAACTACCTCTGTCCGCCTCTTGCCTTGAATACTCGGTGGAGTCACGGTAAGACAGCTGTGACGCGATCGCCCTTTATACACACATAGCTGTGGCAAAGTTAGAAAGTTATCGACGTCTCAGCCAAACAGGGTGAGCTAATTTAGGAACAAGAATTCTGTCTGTGGCCCAGATGTTTCCACATTATGGGAAAAGAGCACCAGATTGTCTCACGCAGCTCAGCAGCTCCCACAGCTGGACTCCTGCAGCTCTTTGGCCGCCGGTCTCGGTTGACATGAACGGTTGCTCCCTGGGCTGATGACCTTGCCTGGTTCTGGCTCTGCTTCCCTTCCTTCGGGAAGCAGACTGTGAGGCTAGTCCTGCTCCTCTTTGTCGGATGACACGTGGCATCCTGTATGTGTATGTCCGTGTGCACATCCACACAGGACACGAGCGAGAGCTTCCTGAGGAATCTGGGCGGGGATACCCAATGCCGCTTGCGACTCTTTTGTGCTATAAATGGCCAGGGGAAATAGGTAGGGGTCGCGGAAGGCATCTTATGGCGGGGGGGAGCCTCTTAGGCGCCTTGTTAAAAAAAAAAGACGAAATACAGGATAATTATAATTCTTTATACATGTTTTATTGAATTCTTGAATGTTTGAATAGGATTTGCATTTATATGTTCTTTACTCATTGTTAATTTACGCATAGGTGGATAATCCGCATTCAGTTTACTTTAAAGTAAAGTATATATTTATATATTAGAATCTGAAAATATCACATACTATTTTGCTGTTTGTATAATCAGTCACCCTGTATATTTTATTACTATTAATGCATGCTCAGTACTCTATGTTACGATATGTTATAATTTATTTAAAAAATAAAATAAAAATACAGGATAATTACTTAAGTGTACATCCTGTCCCCCCCAATTTATTTATTTATTTGATTGATTTATACCCCACCCTCCCCGCCAGGGCAGGCTCAGGGCGGCTTTCATAAAATTCGACAAATAAAACAATTATAAATATAACCATAAAAATAAGACTTAAAGTGCTAGTTATCAGCTTATATGGTGATGGCGAGGTAGTAATAGCAGCAGACATACTAAAAAATACACTCAGCAGTTGTTACTGCAGTTTGGCAAAGCACAGACTATTGATGGTGGCCTTGGGCTCAGGGTCTTAGTTGTTGGGTGCGGCTCCTTAGCTAAAGGCCTGGTGGAAGAGCTCCGTCTTACAGGCCCTGCGAATCTGTAAGAGGTCCCACCTCTTAAAACATAAAATGGCTCTTTGTCGTGGAAGGGGCAACGTTTTGTCCTTTTTCCCCCTCTGGAAGGGCTAACGTGACCCCTTGTGCAGTAGGGCAGCGGGGAAATGTTTCCATTCGTCGTTCTCATTGTAGGCACGAAGGATTTTTTTTGCTCTCTTTAAATGCCCGCATCAGGCTTTATGACGCAGTGAGAGAGAGAATCACAGTCCTGAAATAGTATTTCCATATCTGCCCGACAGACCATTACAAGCCCGCCATCTCCCATCGGGATCTGAACAGCCGCAACGTGCTGGTGAAGAATGACGGGACGTGCGTTATCAGTGATTTCGGCCTCTCCATGAAACTGACGGGAAATCGGCTGGTGCGCCCTGGCGAGGAAGACAATGCAGCAATCAGCGAGGTGAGCATGGATGGAAGTTGAAAAGGTGAACGGGGCTAAATGATGCATCACGGAAGGGAAGCCTCCTTTGAGCCGTTCCTTTGCCACCTCAACAAGAAGCTTGGTAACGGGATGGCATCTCTGGGAGTATGTAATCAGTGGAGAGCTTTGCAGAGAGTTCTCTGCCCTGCCTCAGTGGGCCTTTCTGGAGGCAGAGGCTGCCTGAGAAGAGGACAGGGAGCACTAGCAGGTGTGCCAAGTACCGCTCGGTCACCAGAATATGCAGAGGAAGGACTTCACTTTCGTGAAGTCACTGCTCACTTCTTCAGATACAGCTGTATCTGAAGAAATGAGTAGTGACATACGAAAGCTCCTCCCCTGCCACAAATTCTGTTAGTCTTTAACGTGCTCCTGGACTCGTGCTCTTTTCTGCCGCTACAGCCAGATCACAAGTCAGCAACTCTTGCAGTAACTGCTGTGTGTTTAACCTGAGAGTTGAAGAAAGAGAAAGAGAATCTCTGTTGGGTTTTTTTTGAAACTGCAAATTATGAGCAAATTGAAAATGAGAAAATCAAGAGAGGAATTGATCTCATTTTTTTGTTTTTGCTCAAGATAAAGAAAACTCCCGGGTGGCTTCATACTAGTAACCAAGCACTCTTATTTCAGGAAAATGGGGGAATATGAATTGCACTCTTCTATTGTAATCTTGAGGTTGGCAGTTTCCAGAAATACCAGATGCACCACTTGGCTCTTTACCAAGCTTGGCGGAATGGTACAGAATGCTGTAAGATCCCATGATCTAAAAAGGATGAGAAACGGCTCTGTTATTTACTATTACTGTTGGGAGGGGAGAGGGAAACCATCTGATCCTGTCACTTCACTCAGTATGCAAAATTTACTCCTTTACCGATCTATGCCTCACTGGCAGCTGTCCCCCACCCTGCACCTGCTGGAAATCAGAGAGGCTCTGCCGTTAATTCTGAGGTCAAGGAAATATCAGGTTTTTTAGCTCAGCATTCCTCTGTTGGCCTTCCATATTTCACCGTGATTTCAGAAAAGCGGTATTTGAATCTTACAACCTACCACCAGAGACTTTGCTCATAATCACAGTACATTAAAAGGAGGGTATAGCTGTTATATTTTAAATGTAATTGAATAAAGGCCAGAACGAACCCGCTTAAAGAGCTTTCTGTTCAAGTGAACACTGAGGGGTTGCGAATGCATGCAAATATGACTGGGGAGGAGAAATGTGACTATTGACTTCTTTGGAAAGATTCGCGTAATAAGAAG
The DNA here is from genome assembly GCF_001447785.1 of Gekko japonicus. Taxonomy (NCBI): domain Eukaryota; kingdom Metazoa; phylum Chordata; class Lepidosauria; order Squamata; family Gekkonidae; genus Gekko; species Gekko japonicus. The sequence goes on from NW_015168073.1 coordinate 628,900, forward strand.
AATTTACTAATTAATGTAAATTAAATTAATTGATGTGAGAATGGCGCAATGTGCATTTCAGGTTGGTACGATCCGCTACATGGCCCCCGAAGTTCTCGAAGGAGCAGTGAACCTGAGGGACTGCGAATCGGCCCTGAAGCAAGTGGATATGTATGCACTAGGCTTGATCTACTGGGAAATTTTTATGCGGTGCAATGATCTGTTCCCAGGTAAAGGAAGCATTCCTGAAATTCTCCTGTCCTGATTATGTTCAGTGCTAGTTGTTGGATTTTAAAAACTAAAACACAACTCAGTTCTTGCTACAAAGCAAAGGCCCATGGTTGGTTTATCACAGTGAACCCAGTGCCACCTAGTGTTGGAGACTGGTATTTGTTTGCCTTGCACCGAAATAGTGTGGCCTTGTACATAATAAATTAATCCCATCAATAAGCTCTAGGCATTAAGAAAAGCTTACATGCTTAGTGGCAGTACAGTTGAATGGATACCAAGGGCCTATCCACAAGAGGCTTACCAGGAGGCTCTGTGGTTCAATTTTGATCCCCCAAAATGCAGCCACACTGCAACCAATGGTAGATTGGTTGCTGTATGGGTTATACACTGATTTCACCAATCCAAATCCAACGCTACCCACGACACTGCAGAGGCTCCTTGGTGCACAAACCAGCACAATAAGCAACCTACACAAAACCCCGCACAAAAGGGCGTCTTGTTGTTTGGGGTGCTGCCTCCAAGACAAGGCAGAAGTATGGAAATCTACCATTTGGACCTGCCGTTAAAACTCCTCTGTACTGAATGCTCCCTCTAAGCTGTGGAGTCTTATGAGAAAAAATTCTACTTTGTGAGCTACTGGCATTAAAGTTGTGAGCAAGCGATTTGTCTGCTGCATAAATTAGTTTGCTCTGGGGCCATCCTTCCTGAGCTAAGACAAAATTGTGTGAGCCGGAGGATAAAAACCTGTGAGCTGGCTCACACCAACTCAGCTTAGAGGGAACACAGCCAGTGAAGAGTGAAGTGCCAGGTGCATGGGCAGAGGAGCTTTGGGTCCTCAGTGTTTCGAGTAGAGTCCCACTCAGGGAAGAGGCCTTTCCTGCAAACCTCCTCTCAGAGCAGCTCCTGAGGATTCAGGGATTCTCATGAATTGCATAGACGAGACACCGGTGGGGTAGCAAAAAAAGCGACAGGCAAAAATCAGAGATCCCACCTCTGGTAGGGGATGGGCAGAAATCCCCACCCTTCATAGGAGTGAGTCATCCTGTCACACAAGGGAGCCTTTCTGCAGTGGGTGAATTTTGCCCAGTCCCCTCCTCATGCTGCAGACCTCCAGTGTCCCTCCCTCATGTTCTTCTTGGGGGGGGGGGTTTCTGTCCCTTCAGAGCAGCTTTTTGGGGTGCACTTTTGGCTGCATCGTGTCCCCAGGCAGTCATGTTGACCTGCTGTGCCGAGCAGCCGAAACTCCATGGCACTTATTGCAAGTGCCACAGCAACACAATGCTGGCTAGTGTTTTGAAGCATAGGTCCATCTTGCTAAGGTCTGAGCTATCTGTAAGCGGAACCGTCTTTGCTCTCTTCAACTGGACGCTATTCCAAGGCCAGAGCCCTAGACAGTGGTGCTGTGAGCAGAGAAGAAGCGTATGTACAGCTGGAGATATTTTGGAACTGTTTACTGGCTGCATTCAGAAGTCACACTAAGCCTCAATTAAGATTCTAGTTCGTCAGGAGGGGGTACAAATACAGCTTGCACATCTTGCCCATGCGCTCCCCTCACTCCTGTTTCCCTCCCATCTTCTTCGTGGTCTCTGTGCATCACACCCTTGGGATATACTGCACCTGCGCTGAACCTTCTCGGTACCGGTAGCTAGCAAAAGGGATTTTCGCACCTCTCCCAGGTCACGCGCCGGCTCCACTGCGCATGACCAAGGAGGGGCACGCAGATCCCGCCAGTTCCTTCTGACCGCCGCCCAACAGCCTTCAAAGAAACAAGATGAAGGGCCGAGAGCAGAGGGGAAGGAGGGCGGGTGGTGTGAATGCACAGATGGAGGCGCGAAAATCCCTTTTGCTAGCTACCGGTACCGAGAAGGTTCAGCGCAGGCGCAGTATATCCCAAGGGTGTGAATGCACAGATGACCACTCGAAGATCACCAGTTACAGGTAAGCAACCTGTCTTTCTTGTGCAGAGTGCTAAAAAAAACCCTTGATTGCCCATGTTATCCGGATGCAGGCACCTGAACATTTCTTTGCCTCCTACGCACTAGGATTCCAAACCAGGCTAGCTTAGAAGCCTAGCTTGTGGAGGGCAAACAAAATTCATTTGGTCCAGACACCAGCACTTCAGACATCACAGGCAACTGGAGTTTATTTTTGCGTGGAATTTGTTTGTACTTTGAGCAAGGAGGGAGGAGGAATATGCTAGCACAACAAACGGGATGCAGCTGTGCCTGTTGTGGCAACCTGGAGTCTGAATGCAGCTGCTGTGTCCAGTCACCTAGCTGTGCAGCAAGACACTTTCAAAGGCATAAGTAGCTTGCCTGCTCCACCAGGCAATCAGCTGCTTAACCAGCGAACACCTCCAGCAGGTAGAGAGGCTTCTCTGCTTCCCACTCTTTGGCTGTCTAGGACTATGGGTCAAGCCTTGGTTCAGATGCAAGAGGAGCCCGTATGATAAAGCACCTCCTTTCTGCCCTACCTTGCCATTTCAGGGCCTGGAGAATTTGATCATGTCTTCTTTTTCGTACTTTATTCTAATACATTTAAATGACTTTCTCTGCGAACAGGGGAGGCCGTGCCAGATTTCCAGACAGCATTCCAAGCCGAAGTTGGAAACCATCCCACTTTTGAAGATATGCAAGTCCTTGTTTCAAGGGAAAAGCAACGACCAAAATTCCCAGAGGCCTGGAAAGAGAACAGCTTGGTGAGAGATGCAACGCAGTGCTCCCCTTTCTGTTCTTTGGATGATAATGCATGAGCTTCCGCAATATGGATCCTAAGGGGATAAAACAACAACAACATCGATTTTGGGTTCCTGTTCTGGAATAGGCTGGGCGTGGGGCGGGGTCACACAGTCAGGATGCAAGCTAGGCGAGGTGAAGGCACAAAACGGTGCAGCATGGTCAGAGTCCAGTTCCTGGGTCACATACAGGGTAGCCATAAGAACAGGTTCAGGGCAGATCAAAACGATGAGGTCCAGAGGCAGTCCAAGAGTCAAAGTCACAAGTTAGAGTCAGTGGTGACGAGGTCAGAGGTAATTTGACTCGTTGCTTCCACAGCCCGTCTCTCCCTCATTCTGCCCTTTATAGGAGATATGTGCATCTCTCAACTGGGGGCAGGTGTGCACATTCTCCTTCTCACTATCTAAACCCAGGTGTCTCTGGGCTGCTAATTGCACACTCTGTCTTCTCTCCACCATTTCATGATGGACCCTCCTTCACCTACGTTCCAGTGGTTCTGGAGACAAGGGAGGCGAGGTGGATGGTGGGGTGCTATTCTGAGCCCTGGGCCTAAACAGCTGGGATGCTACTGTCAGAACTGTCACTTGGTCACAGTGGCTTCCTGTAGCAGGTTGTCAGTCCCTAAGTGCAAGCTGGGACCTCCTTCACCTGCCTGTTCCTCTTCCCCAGAGTCCTCTGCCTCCCCAGGGTTGGCAGAGCCTGGCTGATCTATGACAGTCACAAAGAAAAAGTAATTGCTGCTATCAGGTAAAAAGTGTGCTATTCAAGTAAAAAAAATGAGGATGATCTAAGGATTATATATTTGGAAGTAGTGTATACCATGTTAAATTTTGTACTGCTACTGTGATTTGTTTGCAGGCCCATAGCTACAGTGGGGCATTTTGGGGCCCAGCCCCCCGACTTCCTGCCAAGGCCCCCTGACTTCCATCTAGTCCAACCCCACCTGCGCCGCCACTGCCCCTACCCTAGGCATGGCTTGCTTCCCCACCACTACCACCTCCACCCCTTCCCCAAGCATGGATGAAGAAGAAGAGATTGGATTTATACCCCGCCCTTCACTTGGAGTCTCAGAGCGGCTTACAAACTCCTTCCCCTCCCCACAACAGACACCCTGTGAGGTGGGTGGGGCTGAGAGAACTCTGACACAAACTGCTCTTTCAGGTTCAGCTGTGCCAGAGCTTGTGACTGACCAAGGTCACATCAGCAGGTGCAAGTGGAGGAGTGGGGAATCAAACCCGGTTCTCCCAGATTAGAGTCCGCACACTTAGCCACTACACCAAACTGGCTCTCAACACCAAACTGGCTCTCAACACCAAACTGGCTCTCAACACCAAACTGGCTCTCAACACCAAACTGGCTCTCAACACCAAACTGGCTCTCAACACCAAACTGGCTCTCAACACCAAACTGGCTCTCAACACCAAACTGGCTCTCAACACCAAACTGGCTCTCAACACCAAACTGGCTCTCAACACCAAACTGGATGAGCAGGTGCCTGCTCCAACTGGCGAGCATGAGTTTTTATTTTATTTTTTATTTTTTATGTCATTGCTCCCCGACTTATTTAAAGATCCCCTGAATCACAGAATCCTGGCTACGGGCCTGCTTGTTCAGTGTCCAAAGTGACCATAGCTAGGCATTAGCATGCAGTGATACAGGTGGGACTGTAATTTTAAGGTGTCATTGCTGTATTGGCCCAACCCAGCGAAACATGCAGCAGATGGCCATGCTGGTTTGTTGTTGTTTTTTAGCTGGTTTGATGAAATCCTCCTTGGTCTTCTCTGTCTCTGAAGCCAATAACATTTACCATAGAAACAAACATGTGAAAGCATCTTCCTTCTGGATATCCTGGTTGTAGTTCTGTTGCCTCTCTCATAGGATTTTTTGTGCATCAGATTGTATTTTGAATTATCACTATCGCTCTGCCCTGCTGATGTAGTAACACATTTAGAAAATTGTAATGGTCATGAAGATACCCTAGAAAGTTTTGTCTCTGTCAACGCATATTAAGAAACATTTCCAGAACCTTCACTGCCCCGGGGCAGGTCATGTTAATAGGCCTGTTGTAGACAGGAGTAGAGATGTAAAATTTCTGGAAAGTTCAAAGCCACAGAAAACCATTTTTGAACTGAAATATTTTACTGCTTTTACCATTTTAATAGCATAATTTTTTTACTGCTTTAACAACAGTTCAGTTTTCCTGCTTTAATAACATGAAGATAAGGTATCCTTCTAGATGCAGAAATACAACTTGGATTTAAGACCTGTATGTGTTTACAGCTTGCCCACCTTGTCTTTAAAAGCATTTCGCTCATTGTAAAAGAGAAAATATTTCATAGTTTTGTATTCAGTACTCCCTAAAATTTTAAATTTTCCATCAGAAAAATTGAAAAAAAGTCCTTGGAGAAGAAAAACCGGTTTCCATTTTTCTCCATGTCTATACAGGAATGCTCACTGTGATGTCATTCTAAAATAAATGTGAGGTGTTAATTATGCAGTATTGTCTAACCTTCCAAAATATAGATTCTGGTGGGTTACCATGTTGGTCTGAAGCAGCAGAACAAAGTTTGAGTCCAGTGGCACCTTGAAGACCAGCAAAGTTTTAATCAAGGTATTTTATTCATGCACATGAAAGTTTATACCTTGAATAAAACTTGGTTGCCTCTGGACTCAAACTTTGTTCTTCCAAATGATAGTATACTAGGGATGTGCAACAACAACAAAAAAATCGGAATTTTTCGGCTTTGAACAATTTCAGTATTTGCCGAATCCCAGTATTGGTATGATTGGTGTTGGTTTGGGAATGATCGGACTAGTCAAATTTATTCGGCTCAGTTATATCCTATGGGGACTGTTCCCTGCTTTGGTGGGCAAGCCGGGGACAGCATCAAGGTATTTTATTCATGCACATGAAAGTTTATACCTTGAATAAAACTTGGTTGCCTCTGGACTCAAACTTTGTTCTTCCAAATGATAGTATACTAGGGATGTGCAACAACAACAAAAAAATCGGAATTTTTCGGGTTTGAAAAATTTCAGTATTTGCCGAATCCCACTATTGGTATGATTGGTGTTGGTTTGGGAATGATCGGACTAGTCAAATTTATTCGGCTCAATTATATCCTATGGGGACTGTCCCCTGCTTTGGTGGGCAAGCCGGGGACAGCCTGGAAGGAGCAGGGAGGCATTTTAGATGCTCCCCTGTGCCTTCCTCAGCCCACCCGCCGAAGCAAGCGAGCTGGGGAAGGCCTGGAGTGAACCTCCCTGCCTTCCCTGGCCTGTCTGCTGAGGCGGGCAAGCTGGGGAAAGCCTGGAAGGAGCGGGTAGGCATTTTAAATGCCTCCCCGTGCCTTCCCCATGCCTTCTCTGTCCTGCCTTGCCTGCTAAGGCGGGCAAGCCAGGGAAGGCCTGGAATGAAAGGCCCTGGAATGGAAAGGCCCTGTGCTTTCTCCAGCCCATCCACCAAAGCAGGTGGGTTAGGGTAAGTTTAAATTTAAAACACTTTCTCTTGCTTCAGGCCTGGAGTGAACCTCCCTGCCTTCCCTGGCCTGTCTGCTGAGGCGGGCAAGCTGGGGAAAGCCTGGAAGGAGCGGGTAGGCATTTTAAATGCCTCCCCGTGCCTTCCCCATGCCTTCTCTGTCCTGCCTTGCCTGCTAAGGCGGGCAAGCCAGGGAAGGCCTGGAATGAAAGGCCCTGGAATGGAAAGGCCCTGTGCTTTCTCCAGCCTGTCCACCAAAGCAGGTGGGGAAGGGTAAGTTTAAATTTAAAACACTTTCCCTTGCTTCTAGGGCTCATGCTGCCTTTGTAGCATGACTCCCCAGCCAAGGGAAGTTATTTAAAGTTTAAATGCCTTCCCTTGGCCGGAGAGTCACTCCGCTGAGGTGGCATGAGCCCCTGAAGCAAGTTCTTTTCCCTGCCCAGCAAAGGGATTCCCCAAATAGATGCCAAATATATGGCATCCATTCGAGGAATCCCTGTTCGGCCAGCCGAATCAGATTAGGGAATCTGATTTGGCTTTCAGCATGCCCAAATAATGCTGAATAGGGTTAGGCATTATTTGGTTGTTTTTTTGGTTCACCTGAACCAAATGCACATTCCTAGTACTAACCTGGGCTGACCTTGCTTAGTTTCTGAGAACTGATGAGCTCATGCTAGCCTGGGCCATCCAGGTCAGGGTGTGATATAGTTAGCATCATGCAATGATATTCCCAGTAGTCATGTATGGCTGCGAGAGTTGAACTATAAGGAAGGCCAAGTGCCGAAGAATAGATTCTTTTGAACTATGGTGCTGGAGAAGACTCTTGAGATTCCCTTGGACTGCAAGAAGATCAAATCAGTCAGTCCTAAAAGAAATCAACCCTGATTGTTCCCTGGAAGGCCAGATAATGAAACTGAAGCTCGAATACTTTGGCCACCAAATGAGAAGTCTCCAGATTACATAACAACGTTTCAAAAAATGGATCTTCTTTAGGAGATATTATAGTGGTGTCAAAGCTCTCAGTTTCATAAATGTTAGACAACAAGTCTTAAGAATATTAAATTCAGATAGGACGCTGATCTCAATTAACATTCAAACTCAAAATATGCTTCTATGTTTCTACTGGATCCCGTTGATTATGTACCTTGGTTCAAGGATTTTCTATTGAGTTGTGTATCATGTTATAGTGCTTTAGATTGCAATACATAAACAGCATTCTTTATCTTATGACTGTTTGATTGTGGGTCAGACTATCACGACTGTTGGCTTTATACTTGTTTAACTACTTCATTTATACCCCATTTTCCTCCCCAGTGGGGATCCAAATTGACTTCACGTGTCTGTTCTATAGCTAGGCCTAGGATGGCATTGTTTAAATTGCTCTGTTGCTTATTGTGGGACTGAGCAAAGTGGATCCATTTGAAGGTGCCTGCTGTTCAAACTGGCTTTGGTCCCAGGTAACAGGTGAGGTTACTTTAACACCCCGAGTAAGCCCTGAAAAGTTCTGTCCCCGAAAGAAAAATGATCCAGAACACAGACCCTTCTCTGTCAAGATAATCTAAAGGTGAGAGAGGTAAAGTCAGATGGGAACCCTCTCACACAAAAAAAAATTGCTGCAAAATAAGTGCAGCTGTCACATTCCGCTATCACTTCTTTAGGGCTTTTCCAGACCGAGGTCCGCACTAACAGCCTAAACTAGTAATGTCCTTTTCCCCATTTAATGAAAGGGGGGGGGTGAGAATAGCAGTGCTATTAATAGGATAGCCATGATTAAAAATCATCGTAGAGGCATGCCTATGCTCCAACAGCCTCCAAACAAGACGGGGGGAGATGACTTTGGATGTTGCATGGGAACCGGTGCCTCTAGCATCATTGCCGTCCTCACAGTAAAACACTTGGGCTCATGGTGCTTGCTGAAGGAACTATGGGAGGGGCCGTAGCTCAGCAGTAGAGTGTCTGCTTTGCATGCAGAAGGTCCCAGGTTCAATCCCAGGCATCTCCAGTTAAAAGGACAAGGCAGCAGGTGATGTGAAAGACCTCAGCCTGAGACCCTGGAGAGCTGCTGCCAGTCTGTGTAGACAAAGACTGACTTCAGTGGACCAAGGGTCTGATTTTATTTATATATTAGATTTTACCGTACACCTAAAGGGTCTCACAGCGACTCACAATATTAGAACAAAATAAAACAGATTACAAATATAAAATATTGCATTAGAATATCGAACTATTAAAATATGCAGCTAGCACCATACCACTAACAGAAACAATCCAAGGATGTGGATTACACTCCAAAGGCCAACCTATACAATTCAGCCTTGCAGGCCATGTGGAAACTAGACGAGTCTGGAGGGGCACAGGTGTCATCTGAGAGTGCGTTCCACAGGGTAGCGGCCACAACTGAGAAGGCCCTTCCCCTGGTGGCAGCTAACTGAGCCATTCTGGGGCTGGGCACCTGCAAGAGGCCCCTGGAGGATGACCGAAGAGAGTGTGTGGGAGGGGGGTTGTAATGGGGGAGGCGGTCCCGTAGGTACGAGGGTTCCATACCACTAAGGGCTTTAAATGTTAACACCAACACCTTGAATTGGTTCCAGAGACTAATTGTTAGCTAGTGCAGCTGCTGCAGAATTGGAGTGATATGAGCTGACCACGATGTCCTGGTCAGCAGCCCGATAGCGGCGTTCTGGACCATCTCTATTCTCCAAAACGTTTTCAAAGGTAGCCCTACATAGAGTGAATTACAGTAGTCCAATCTGAAGGTGCCCGTCGCATGTATCAGTGTGGCAAGATCCGGCCCAGACAAATAAGGAGCCAGCCAGTGGGCCTGACGTAGGTGAAAAAAGACCACGTGTGCTACTATGGACATTTGTTTATCCAGTGATGGGGCAGAATCCAACCATACCCCCAAGGCCCTTTACAGAGTCTCTAGCTGTCAACTGCACACCATCGAGTCACGGGAGTGATCCTCCAGCTAGCATCTCAGCCTTTCCCAGCCACATGACCTTTGTCTTGGATGGATTCACCTTCAGCCAGCTCCCCGTTAACCATTTGACTACTGCATCCAGGCACTGGGATAATGCCGAAAGCCCTGCTGCCGGCTGCTTATCCAATAGGAGGAAGAGCTGAGTGTCATCAGCATATTGATGACACCCAACTCCAAACTTCCTGATGATTTTGGAAGGAGGCTGCCTACATTTGATAAATGACATCAGAAAGAGGATTGAACCCCGTGGGACCCCACAATTCAGGTTTCTTGGGAAGACCTCTCCTCCCTGATAGCAGCCCTCTTAGAGAGCCCCTGGAGGAACAAGGGTGGTGCCCCTGACCCCCAGGGAGGCAAGGCGGTCAATCAGGACCAAATGGCCAACTGTATCGAAGGCTGCTGATAGGCCAAGAAGGATCAAGAGTGCCAGCATGCCTTTATCCAGATGTACACAAAAGGAGAACACGGAAATAAGGAGAAAATCCAAGATATTAAAAAGTCCATGTGAATAACTATTAACCCATAAATGACTGGATTTAATAATGATATATTTATATAATAATATGTTGGCAGGGGCTGCTTAAAGGAGCCACAACCATTATTTGGAATCCAACAGGTTTAGCATGATGACATTATATCGCAAGCTGTGAAATTTGGCAAAGTCTACTTAAAGGAGTCACATGCATCTTTTGGAATCCAACACGCATGTATTATTTACAGCAACTCTAGAGACTATAGTCCGGGAACTGTACTTTTCATAAAACATAAATAATTTGACAAGAACTTTGCATATGATTTAGAAACTTTGTATGGGGTGTTTATTATGTTGTATTTATGAAGTATTGATTTATGCACTATGTTGTGGTTATAGGTTATTTACATATTATTATATTAATATATGATTATTAAATCCACTCATTTATGGGTTATTAGTAATTCACACAGACTTTTTTATATCTTGGATTTTAACCAGATGTAAACGGAGATTGTCAACCACAGCGACCAGTGCTGCCCCGGCCCAAAGCCAGGCCTGAAGCCCATTTGTAAAGGGTCGAGGGCAGACGTCTCACCCAGGAAGACACGGAGCAGCTCGGCCACTGCTTGCTCAGCTAGCTTCCCCAGAAAAGGTTGATTAGACACTAGCCGGCAACCGGCCAGCTCCTTCTTATCTAAAGAGGGTTTCTTTAGTGAAGGTCTAACACTTGCCTCATTCAGGGAACTGGGGGAACAGCCCTGTGAGAGAGACAAATTAATAATCTGTCTTAAAGGGCCACTTTTCACTTTGTGGTATGATTTTACCAGCCGTGAGGGACAAGGGTCCCGGGATCCGGGATCCGGTAGTTGGCTTCACAGCTCTCAGGATCCTGTCCCCATCCGCAAGGGTGAACAGGCCGAAAGAGTCTAAAAAAGAACCAGATGATGCAAGTGGAGCCCCCATCCCACTACTGTTACCAAGTCTGGCAGCCAGCTCTAGCCGGAGCATAGAGACTTTATCCACAAAAAAAATTTGCAAATGAATCCCATCTGAGGGCCAAATAAGTATCAAGTTTACGACATGCCAAAAGGGGTGGTCAGCTGTCGAACCAGTTTGAATAACTGAGCCGGTTGTGAATTAGCGGACGCAACAGAGGTGGTGAAATAGTCTCTTTTGGCCAGTTTCATTGCCACCTCATAAGCCTTCAGTTGGGCTCACAGCTTTGTCCCAAGTTCAGCTCTAGCCGTCTGAGCAACCTGTTAATGTCTCTCATACTTTCTCACTATAATAAGGACCCACAGAGGCTGAGGGCGTCAGGGAGCAATCTGATCGATAGCTTCCCGCAGACCTCTGTTCCAGATCTCAGTCAGCTCATCGAGGGAACTGCTGGCAGGTTCAGATAAATCCTGCAAAGCATTTTAGAAACCATTGGGATCCCTTAGTCTCTGCAGGCAAGCATAAATATGCTCATCGCCCCTGCAAGGGGGAATGGCCACCCCTCCAAACTGGCCCTTACAAGGAAGTGGTCAGACCTTGGCACTGGTGCACAACTGACCCTGCTATTCCAATCAAGCCCTGCACAAAAGATCAAATCCAGTGTGTGGCCTGCTTCGTGCATGGGGGTCAATAGGGTCTCAGTGCTGCCTGGGAGGGTCTCAATGCTACCACGGCCACCGTGAAGTCTGAGGCTCCACCAAGTAAGTCTCTGCATGGACGTTAAAGTCTCCCAAGACCAGCAATCTAGGGAAATGCAGCATCCGCTCAACCACCACGTCTGACAGAAGGGAGTCCACTGGTGAGCTGGGCGAACGGTTCACCAGCAGGACTCCCACCCTCTCCACAACACCCCAAGCCAGGCCCGTGCATTCGAGGCCAGTGGTGTTTGGCACAGGGATCCTCTGGAAGCAAAAACAGTTTCAAACAAGGATTGCCGCTCCAGCCCCCTCGTTCCTCAGTTTGATGTTGGTGGAGGATCAGGTATCCCAGGGGAGTAAGCTGGAGGAGGGGAATTACCTCATCCTCACCCGTCCAGGTCAAAGCATATCTCCGAGATAGTCTCCTGGAGACTTGTGGCCTTATTCCTTACTCACCTGGTGTTATACAGCATCAACACTGAAGAGAGAGGAATTAGCTGTATAAGGCAGTACAGGCATAAGGCAGTTCCATGTGTGTTTTGCATTTGAGTCAGATACTTAAATTGAAATAATGATTTTGCCTACATAACACTACTCTCCTTTTTGTTTACTTTTAAAGAAATCTGTCACACCACAGACGTGTGCCAAAGATCAGACCATATCAAGATTACTCTTCCTTGTCATATATCGAGGACTCGGTTCATCACACTGACAGCATAGTGAAGAATATTTCCTCTGAGCTTTCAGCAACCCCCATGCCGCTGACACTCGGGGAGAAGAACAGGAACTCCATTAACTATGAGAGGCAGCAAGCACAAACTCGTATCCCAAGCCCTGAGACAAGTGTCACAAGCTTGTCTACCAACACGACCACCACCAACACGACGGGCCTGACTCCAAGCACTGGCATGACCACCATATCCGAGTTGCCTTACTCAGGCGAAACAAACCTTGGTGCTGCAAATGGCGTGCAACCGCTTGGACCCACTCCGGTTTGTCTGCAGTTGACGGAGGAGGACTTGGAGACAAACAAGCTGGATCCAAAGGAAGTGGACAAGAACCTAAAGGAAAGCTCAGATGAGAATCTGATGGAGCATTCCCTGAAGCAGTTCAGTGGTCCGGATCCGCTTAGCAGCACTAGCTCCAGCTTGCTGTACCCGTTGATAAAACTAGCCGTAGAAGCAACAGGGCAACAAGACTTTGCACAAGCCGGAAATGGTCAGGCGTGTCTGATTCCAGATGTCCGGCCTGCTCAGGTCTACCCTCTTCCCAAGCAGCAGAACCTCCCAAAGAGGCCTACCAGCCTACCCCTAAACACCAAAAACTCCACAAAGGAGCCTCGGCTGAAATTTGGAGGGAAGCACAAATCAAACTTGAAGCAAGTAGAAACTGGAGTTGCCAAGATGAACACTATTAATGCTGCAGAACCTCACGTGGTCACGGTTACCACCAATGAAGTTGCAGGGAGGAGCCATACCATGAACTCTCACGCTGTACCTACCCAGTATGTCAATGGCACAGTGCCCTCTGGCCAAGCAGCCGACTCAGTGGCACACAGGACCCAGGAGATGCTGCAGAACCAATTCAGCGGAGAGGACAGCCGCTTGAATATCAACTCGAGCCCTGATGAGCACGAGCCCTTACTGAGAAGAGAGCAGCAAGTGAGCCACGATGAGGGTGTTCTGGATCGTCTGGTTGATAGGAGAGACCGATCCCTGGATAACGGCCGGCCTAACACCAACAACAACAACAGCAACCCGTGTCCCGTGCAAGGCGCAACTGTCCCCAGTGACCAGAGCGTGGCACCGAATTCTGGACAGACCCACACTAGAAGAGCACAGAGGCCGAACTCTCTGGATCTGTCGGCCACAAATATTTTGGACGGCTTTAGTATGCAGTGTGAGTCTTCCAGTCTTGAATCCATGGTAAACAGTGGGCTTAAACGGGGTTATTGGAATCCACTGTGATATTGCATACAAAAAACAAGCTACCCTTATTTATTTAGTTTGTGATCCCTTGAGTATTACTAGTTACCAGAAATAGCTCAGTGCTGAACTCCATCTCCATCAGGTCCCCAACATGGCGCCCACCAACACCTTTCCTGTTGCTCGCCAACGTGTTTTTAGAAAGTGGGAGGGGCCAGTGTGGATTTTGCCTAGCAGGGCTTCTGATTGGAGATCAGATTGGCTGTGCAGATTTTTTTTAAATTGCTTTAGCAGCAGCCACTACCACAGCACAAGGATTGTGTGACAGAAGGTAAGTCATGTATACGGAAGGAATTATTTTAATTTTCAAAGGCATCCTGTTTTGTGTCTTCCTAAGATTCTGAAGAATTACTGATAGATTTTTGTGTAACCCCAATCTTAGACATTTTGAGGTTGCTTCCACCACCCTCAGTCACAAATCCAAAGGTGATATAAAAAAAATACGGCCAAGGCCAATGGTGCAAAATCAGGCAAAAATATATTTTATTAGTTAAGATTTCCGAAAAATTCCAGATGCATTTCACCAACAGACTTCGTCAGAGGAATCGCCTGTGACTGGTGCAGCCCTTTTATTTCCTTCTGGTTACCAAAGGTGTCCACGTGCTCAAAAAGGTTGGGGACCCCCAGATCTGCCTCATCACTTGTTTCTTCTGACCAAGTTTTGTCTTTTTTTTCTCCTGGTGCCTGTTCTCTTGTGGTTTTTCCTTCTGCGTGACACTTTATATGTTCTTCCTCCCTCCATTTAGTGAGCGAGTCATCCCTAGATGGCAAAGCCGGCTCAGGAGAAAAGATCAAGAAACGAGTGAAAACACCGTATTCCCTGAAGCGATGGCGCCCTTCAACGTGGGTCATCTCCACCGAACCCCTGGACTGTGAGGTCAACAACAATGGTCGCGATAGGGTGGTCAGTTCAAAGTCCAGCACAGCTGTCTATCTCGTAGAAGGAGGTACGGCCACCACCATGGTATCTAAAGATGCAGGAGTGAACTGTCTGTGAATTGTTCGGAAGCTGACAAAAATATGACATTTTTGCATTCTGTTAAACATGGAGAAGACTTTCCCCCCAAAAAAACTGCTTTCTCCTGTCAGCACCCCTTTACCGAGGACTCGCTTTAAATAGATTTCAGCTATGCAGACAATTTTTAGCTTATGCTTCCATATTTTTAATTTTGTTTTGTTTTTTAACTTTTGTTTTTGCACTTTTATTTAGTATTGCAGAAATTACATCTGTCCGTTCTGACCGCAGAATTATATATATGTGTATCAAATGCTGTGGTCTCAAAATATTTTTTTTAAAAAACAAAAACAAAAAATATGTATTGCTGATAATCAGTTTGGACCGGTTTCTAAAGGTCACTAAACGTGTAAGCGAGTTAAGGAGATGAGTTTGGCTGCAGTGGTGTCTGCCCTTCACGTTTTTGAATTCTGTGCAAAAGCTCGCTTGTATGTTTCTGTGTGACAGAGTGTGTTACCTTTTGAACGCCCCCTTTTCACTTGTGTTACGTTAAAATGTGCAATAGTCTGTAGTTTGCAGTAGGCTTTGTGTTTCCGACTCTTCTAAACATTTTTTCCCCTTTTCAAATTAAAACTTTCTTTAAGTCCAACAATTCAGCAACCGGTGGTCCTCAGCTGTGAACTTTGCACAGCGTAATCGGTTTGAAGTGGCTGCTTGTATCCGTCTGTCTGTGTGTGTGTGCGCGCGCGCTCTAAGGTCACAGTTCGTGCATGATTTTCCCTGCCTTGAAAGGACTTTTTAAAAATAATAATAAGTTTTTTCTCCTTTCATCCTTCCAACTTGGGAAATTTCCATTTTTCTCCACAGTAGATCATGCAGGTCTGCAAAACTCTTAAAGAAAGTCAGTGTTGAACAAATATAATATACCAAGGGCCAAGTTGTACAACACATGGAGATCTGCCCAATAGGTTTTTTACTCAATAAACTTGCCTCCTGTTGGCAGGTTCACAAGTTATTAAGGCTTTCCCTGGGATAGTTTTTTGTTTTTGTCGTCAAGTCACAGCTGACTTATGGCAACCCCGCAGGGTTTTCAAGGCAGGAGATGTTCAGAGGAGGTTTGCCGTTGCCTGCCTCCACGTCATGACCCTGGTATTCCTTGGTGGTCTCCCATCCAAAGACTAGCCAGGGCTGACCCTGCTTAGTTTCTGAGATCTGACGAGATCAGGCTAGCTTGGGGTGTCCAGGTCAGGGCCCTGGGGTAGCTAGCCTACAGTCATCTCTTTCACAAAACCAAGATCCTTCTGAGCTTTGCAACTGTTTTGCGTGTGAAAGCGGCCTCAATGTCTTACCATGTTTCATTTTAATCTTTTATGCAATTTTCAAGGTTTAAACACGTTTTGTATTTATGTACATTTTTCCCCCTTAATTGAATGCTTTCAGTGTATATTGAAAAGTACATTTTTACCTAATCTGGATATAAGTTATCTTTAAAAAACCGTTTACTGTAGGTAGGGTGTTTGTTTTTTTCATAGAAGAGCTAAAACATGGTCTCGCTGGTATGATAGTCATGTGATGAGTCAATATGTTTCTATTATTTTTTGCTGCCTAAAGCTGAATGCTGGTGGGGGTCTAGAGCTATATGGATTCAGATTGCTTCTATGCACTATAATTGGCTGGTTGGAGAGTGCTGGGAAAAGGGTCGCATTTCTCTGTATCCTCTCCCCCCCCCCCCCCCCCGGTGTGGTTCTTTTTTTCGGGAGCACTACTTCAGCCTATCACAAGAGCATATCAAGATTTTTTTTTTCTAGGGGAGGCATTCAGGATATGTGTAACACTACATCCATTGGTGCATGGCTATTAAAACGTTTGGCCCCATTGAAGTACCAGTTTCGAAAATCAGTAGACAGAAACTAGTAAAAGCTTTTGTACTGGCCCTTGTCCTGTTCTGAAGGCCTCGTCTTAGCTGTCGGTCAGACCTTAAAAAAGAGAGAGATGGCTAGGTCATCTCAGTGATACAGTTCCAAAGGAGAGATTGGGCTGTGTCTTTTGTCACAGCCTTAGACTTCTGCAAAGGTTGTTCTCCCACAACTGCCTATAGCCAGTTCCCTATAGCCAGTGGTCTCCATGCCAGCTGCTGATAGGCCGCCCAGTATTATTCTTCAGTCGCTTAAGGATCAGGTCGTTCCCTTGATTCTTCTCTTGCCCACGTTTCTGCATTCTTAAGAGCCTTGTGTATTGCACTCTGCATTTGTAACCTGCGTCCAGCTACACGGGGCTGGACCAGTTTTTGCTTCCGTTTGGTCAGAATAAGTTTCTTCTTTCATGCCCATTTGAGTTGTCTTAAATGGGTTTCAATCAGAAGAAACCCGGGGCCCAGTGACTCAGCACAGTAAATAAGGGTAAATAATTTAGAATCTGTCATGCTTTGGGTGAAACTTGTCCTGGCCGTAGACTGCAGCTTGCATCATGTGCAGAAAACCCACAGATAAAACCCCACTCGTGATCCTCTTTTACGTGATTTTTACCATCTTTCACTTCCCTGCTCACATTTTTCTGTAGCAGGCTGACTTCCTAGTTAGATTATATACCACTGTGGTAATTTCCCACCCCCTTTCTTGAGGCTCTAGGCAGTTCTTTCAGGTCTTCCAGGCTAAACCCACACGTGCTGCACATTTGCTGGGATTCACATCTCTGTGTTCCCTCGTCAGGGCTGAGCGGAATAGTCGTGAGCATTCAGTTTCCAGGTTAAACGTTGCCCTTTCAACAACGCGTGCTTCTTGACAAACGAGTGCAGCACTCAAGTCTGAGACTGTTTCATGGGGAACAACTTTGTGGTCTTGCAAAACCCTTTAATGATAAAACTCCAGGAGAAACTCCACGGCGTCCCATAAAATAGCTTTGCCATGGGAAATGTGATTTTGGGGGGGGAATCTGTGCAGGGACATCCTTGGGGGGGGGGAGCTATCCAGTCTTTGAAGAAGGAGCTACATGGTTTCCACGCTAGCCCTGAAGAGCCTCATCTTCCCAGCCTGACTAATTCAGCGCAGTGATTGCACAAGCTCTGCTTGAAGGGGCTGGGCCCTCACTTCCAAGCTAGCCCTGAAGAGCCTCATCTCCCCAGCCTGACTAATCCAGAATTCAGAGGGCATCCTTATTATGCCCCAAGTATTAAAAAGCCCAGTGGGAGGCCTCGCATGAAGATACAGAAGGAGGCTGCCTGAATTAGCTAAGTTGGGCCCCGACTTTCCTTGGACTGGGTCTCGTGGATCCAACGCAGTGATTGGGCAAGCTCTGCTTGAAGGGGCTGGGCCCTCAGCTGAGGATTCCGCAACCAGAGACTGGAAAATAAGAACAGTGTCGATCAGGGTTGTTGGAAGGATCCTTGAAGAACAGAGGGGTGTGTTTGCCGTGTGAGAAGATAAATGTCTGAGTGATTTTTGACTCAGCTTTTCTTTAGGCCTCTGGACACGTTTTACGTGTGAAGATCTGTTGACAATGATTCCTTGGTGAGATTGTAAAATCACTGCCGTCTACACATCTGCACAGTTGGATGTATAAGGTCTGACACTTTGCTCAAGTGGATGAATTAAACCAGGGGTCCCCAACCTTTTTGAGCTCTGGAATTCTGACAGAGTGTGGTGGGCACAGCCACAAAATGGCTGCCTCGGGAGGCGGAGCCACCCACAAAATGGCTGCCACAGCTTACCTTCAGTCACACAGTGAAAATCTGTGTGCTGTGGTGGCAGCCGCTGCTAAACCAATATTTTACAAAATCTGCAGAGCCAATCAAATCTCCAGTGGCCTCACCTGGCCCCCACATGCTTTCTGAAAACATTTGGTGGGTACCACAGCACCTACGGGCACCACGTTGGAGACCTCTGAGTTAAACCATCTCTTTTCCTCCTCTGAAAATTTCATCTAGATGCAGGGTAATCTTGGCATAGCCCCCCCCCCAAACCCCATGTCTACTCTCTCCCTTAAAATTATACTGAAAGCAATCAGTAAAGAAGCATATGTAGAGAAAAGAGCTTCTGTTTTGAATGCAGAAAATATGTCATTGCAGGGTGCATTCTTTTGCCACTTTGTGCTGACTGATTTGGGCAAATGGATAGCAGTGTTGTGTCAAAGTTCCATTACTAAGGAAGTCAAAGAGGGTTTATTTTTCTAGCATGGCAGACTCATCACTTTCCCCCCTGTAATTTTCCCAACAAAACCTGTTTAGTCGTACTGTAATTTAGGGGAAGGGAAATGGTGCACAAGTTTGTTTTTTTTAATTGCACTGTCATAGTTGTGCTTAAGTTGTAGAAGTAACAGAACAATTCTTTAAAAAAAGAAGACAACACTACGTTCATCAAGTTTTTAATTCACAGAAAAGTTAGTGTAAAAAGCATGCATTTTGTGTTAGATTTTGCAAATTATTCATTCTCGCTGCCTTTGTCACTTTCTCGTTTGCATCTAGAAACTGTTTCACTGTCAGTGCTTCACGTTTCTTTTTCCAGGGAGAACAGCCACAAAAATGACACGCCTGCATGACCTTCTGCAATGCCACCAGCATTTCCCAAAAACGTTTTAAAGTCTTGGAACGCTATAGGTTACATAAATCTGAAAATAAATTCAGGTGGGTAGCCATGTTGGTCTGAAGCAGCAGAACCAAGTCTGAGTCCAGTGGCGCCTTTAAGACTGACAAAGTTTAATTCTGGGCATAAGAACCCAGTTTGACTCCAGTAAGACTAACAAAGTTTTATTCTGGGTATAACACACCAGAAGAAGTAAGCATTCGCACAAAAGCTCATATCCAGAATTAAACTTCGTGGGTTTCAAAGGTGCCCCTGGACTCAAACGTTGTTATAAGTCTGAAAACAAAACCACACGTTTGTCTCTGCAAAAGAAACTATTTGCCAACAAAATGGCGGGGTGGTTGCCAAGATGGGTGCTACCACATTTAAGTGTTCCTTTCTGTGATGGATCCCTTCCAACTTGGCAAGCTGTAATATCTTTATGAATACAAAGCGTACGAAAACCTATTGCATCAATCTGTCAAATCACGAGGGATTTCCATGTCACACTTTTGGCCATACTGTGTACTGCCACTGAATAGATACTTATTTCTGGTAAACATATTCCTTGGATTTCCACTGCATATTTGAGACACATCTGAGAAATTGGTATCAGTACAAAATACTATTAACGAGTAGCTGTGGCTATAGTATTTTTCTCACTGGCCACCCAATATTTAAGTTCAGCTTCATGCCATTTATTTACATAATGGCCTACTTCACCGCAGACCTTTGTTCCTCCTTTCCTCTGTTTTGGAGAAAAGGTACATGGGTCGCTCTCCCTGCTTTCGGAGAGCAATTTTGAGAAGACAGATGACTGGCAGAGAAAGGTTGAGCATGCTTTCCCCACGCTCCCTTCCTCCATTCCCCATAGCAACCTTTCTCACTGATGGAGCCCCGGGGGAAAAGAGGAACGATCGCCTATGGAACAGTACTTTGCTAGGGCTAAGTTAAATAGGACCTCACTGTCTTCCCTGAGGAAGATTTCCTGACCCCAAGCAGCAGCTGTGGCACAGTGGCTCTGGTAGAGTCAGCAGATGGGATTCTGTCTGCCTCTCCAGTTCTCCTCCTTAACTGTAGTCGCTGTCCCATGTGGTTTCTGTCTATATGGGTCTCACAGTCCCCGGAATAGCCTTTTTAGTGGTTCGAAGGAGCCCCCTCCTCTTTCTTTTGCCAGCAGAAAAGAACGAGTAGGATCCAGCCCAGTGCTCTCAGTCTACGTCCAGTAGGACACAGCATTGCCAGGTCCTTCCTAGCCACTGGCAGGCAATGGGGAGGTAGGGTTGCCATATCCAGGATGTTGGGAAATTCCTGGAGATTTAGGGATGCAACCTGGGGAGGGACCTCAGTGGGATCCCTTTTCTCCAGGGGGACCCGATCTCTGTAGTCTGCAGATCAGCTGTAATTCTGTGGGATCCCCCCAGGTCCCTCGTAGAGGCTGGCATCCCTCGTAGGACATCTGGGGTAAAACCAAAAGCCGGTTCCCATTTTTTCGCCGTTCCTGTGTACATATTGTAAATCCTTCGCATAAAACTGTAATGTAAGTCAGAAGCAAAGAGTAATAGAAATAAAAGCTTAACAAAGCCTTCCGTCCAACGCAGTTCTGTTTTAATCAAAATGCAAAGTGGTTCCAAAGAGCCGCATTAAATAAACTTCCTCATATTTCCGACTTCTATAATAACCAGTGAAATTGAAGATTTGGGGAGGCAGTTGTTGGCCCTGTGAAAGAGGATCAGTTTCATACAGTCTGAACATTTTGACAGAAATCAAATATCAGCCTTCAGTGTTTCCTTCAATATAGCTTGTAGTGCAGAATCACTTTGAAAAACCACCTACAAATCTGTTTTCTAAGTCACGAAGCTGGAGCACAACAGCAAACTAACCTGAGGTGCTTTAAAAACGAACAAATGTCTTGTGGCTGGAACTCTTGGAGGTAGCGTTGCCAAATTTCAGGTGGTGGCTGGAGATCTCCCACTATTACAACTGATCTCCAGGCAACAGAGATCAGTTCCCCTGGAGAAAATGGCCGCTTTGGAAGGTGGTCTCTCTGGCATTGTGCCCCACTGAGGTCCCTCACCAAACCCCACCCTCCTCGGGCTCCACACCCAAAATCTCCAGGTATTTCCCAACCTGCAGCTGGCGACCCTATTCAACTAGAACTAGAGATAAATGAAACGGCGTGGAAAGGTGACAGGTCCCGTGTTCAGCAGAGGAGAAAACCCGTTTTGCACAGTTACGGCTAAAAGGCAAATACGATTTAGGGAATGTGATACTTGAATGCAACAGACCCAAACCTAAGATCACTAATGAGCACCCAGTCCGGTCAGAGCAGTGCAATCCTAAGCAGAGTTACACCCTGCTTAGCCTGTTGGTGTCAATGGATTTAGTAGGCTATAACTATGCTAAGGACTGCAATGTGAATATTTTCACTTCCTGTATTTTGCTTCAGTGTCAAACTATTTTCTAGAATGTTTTAAAGCACTTGATTCAGATTTGGTAACCTACAGCCTTCTCGTCTGTTAGTGAAAACTATAAAGAACCAAAAACGGGCATGCGCAGCACCCTTGTTGGTGGTTTGCAACCAGATCTCGGTATTTCCGGCACTTACAGTTTCACCCGCTTAGGCGTTCACGTTTTAATTGCAGAAGAATCCAACAAAACAAATGGCAATTCCATCCTCTTTTCACATGTGTTAAGTTGCGCTGCTTAAACAACATTGAACGTGTTTTGCTTTGTCCAGACTGGAGGAAATGTATTGTATTGGCATGTTCATAAGGTTGAGACTCCGTTTTCAGTGGCTGTTGAATTAGGGGTTCTCCCTTTTCCAAGTAAACTGGAATTAGGACAATGAGCAACTGTTAGATATTTTGTTTTAAAAAAGACTTTGATGTTTGTAGAAGGTGGAATATGATGCCGTATATCTCTTCTAATTGTGAGAAATGTGAAGCTACGTACCAGTCACACGTCCGCAGCAAGATGTCCAGAGGGTAGGAAGACCCCCAAGGACGTTCGTCTGTTCAGAGGTCTCTCTGTCACTAATATGGTAGTGTCTCTCATGTTACTGCTGAAATATTAAATTTATCAACAATCAATTTTACTACTTTTGTATAAGCTGCCCAGTACCTTGCTATGCTGTTTTAATTTGTGTATTACAGAATAGTGTGACTACGAACGAAACTTATTGCTTTTTTGTTTAATCATCTGTGGATGCCACTATGAAATCTGACATTGTTAAAAGCCACTACAGAGTTTTCTATGAATACTTGTAACAAAATGCTTTGGTATATATTGAACCTATATAAAGAGACTGTATTGACACAAAGAGATTGGATCAGAACATTAAAAAAAACTATTATTTAGGTTGGGGGGAGGCTTGCTGTAAAATGATGCATTAATCCATTTATTAAAAATCACCTTCATGAAACTGCTTGTGTTTCTGTTTTGTTTGGGTGGCGCCTCTATAAGTCTGTCAAGAAGATGTCGCTACTTCCTATTTGAAACACAGGTACTGTCTTTTCTTTGTTTATAGTTAGTCTTTCTGGCTCTTGGAACAGAAAAATTAGTTGGCAAAATGTGGCCAGGTAGCGGTTTCTACAGCACCCACACGCAGCGTCTACCGGTCATTCCTAGCATATTTACCAGTCATTGTAAGTCAAGCTTGTAAACATTCAGTCACCTACAATGAGTGAGATTTGCCCCTAGGTGAGTAGGCAGGATTTTTTTTTCCAATTGGAAGGAAAGTTGTTTTTCCATTTTGAAAACATCAGTATGCCACAAATGGCTAACACAGAAATGTGTGGGGAGGCATTTTTGTAGGCAAGCAATGGCATTGATGGCAAAGCTGTAAGTATATTTACGTAGTCAAGTTGGGGTCAGATTTCATGTTGCACAATTTTTGAGTAACGTCAGAGCCCAGAAGCTTTTTGAAATCAACATTAAGGAATGGCTTGCAATGATGCCATCAGAGAGAAATATTTGCAACCATTGGAACTGGAGCACATTTTCTGTTGCATTTTATTGGCTGTAGCTGGATCTAGGGATGTTCAAGGAAAAAAATGGGGGGGGGGGTTGGATTCAGTTGAAAAAGAGCCAAATTTATTCAGCATTTCCGAATATTCCCGAATACCAGTATCAGCTTTATATTCAGATTCGGGAAATATTTGGCAATACCAAATATATTCAGCTCCATTATACCATATGGGGTCATTATACTCAATGGCAAATCTCCTAGGGTTTATTCAGTGGGCGGGGGAGAGGAGGGTTGAGGTAGCTGCTGGAGCCTCTACTCAAAAAGATTGGACCAGGGGGTCCAGTTATATGGGCACCCATTGTTTCCAATGGGGGGAAAATAGCAAGGCAATACAATCACAGCAGAATGTCCCAGAGAATCTCTCCAATTTGAAAGTGAAGGGGGGCATTTTTGCACGGCCAGCAGCAGAACCAATGTGTGTGTGCAGCAGAACCAGCGACTGTAATGGCCCCATAGGGAATTTCTATTCAACTATCGAATATATGCTCTGATTTGGTATTCGGCTTAATACCCGAAAAATGCCGAAAAGGCATTATTCGGGTATTTGTTTGGCTCAGTAGATACTGAATGCACACCCCTAGTTGGATCCAGTTAGTTACACTGCACAATCGTTTAATGTACAGGCAACGGACAGCCAGCTGTGCAGAGCTCATTCTGTCTGCCAGCAGAGTGATGAGCAGAGTACGACAGAACTCCTTTAACAGCTGAAGATTCATCACAGAAGTGAAGCTGGTTCTGATGTCCTAATTAGAATCTGAAACATGTATATTTTAAATTCTTTGCTTCATTTATACCCCGCCTTTCTTCCCAATGAGCACCCCCAAGTGGTTTATGTCATTCTCTTCTCTTCTTTAACCCTCCCAACAACAGCCCTATGAGGTAGGCTGGCCCAACATCTCCCAACAAGCTTCCATGGCTGAGTGGGGAGTCAAACTTGGGTTTCCCAGCACTATCAC
This sequence comes from Gekko japonicus, assembly GCF_001447785.1. Lineage (NCBI taxonomy): Eukaryota > Metazoa > Chordata > Lepidosauria > Squamata > Gekkonidae > Gekko > Gekko japonicus. The sequence continues at coordinate 652,894 of NW_015168073.1, forward strand.
CACTCCACCACACTGGCTCAGACACTGGCTCAGACCAGTGGTCCAGCATCCTGTCTCACTCAGCAGGTAACCAGGTGCTCTGGCAGGCTAAACAAACAAGGACTAGAAGTCAGTGCCTTCCTCTGATGCTGCTGCCTTGTAGCACTGGTATTCAGAGGTTTGCTGCCTCTCTGTATGGAGGTCCCCTTTTCTCACCATTGATAGACCTAATACACATAGATGTGTCAAGCACCATGGGAGACAAAACAGAACCTTCTGGGCTCCATAACCAGCATTACTTCCTGGAAGCAGCATGCAGGTAGGAACAGAACCACCAGAGCATGGAGCTGCCAAGGCCTGTCTTAGATGACGTGTCCAGCCCCTTTTCTCATCATTGATAGATCTAACACACATAGATGTGTCAAGCACGATGGGAGACAAAACAGAACCTCCTGGGCTCCATAACCAGCATTACTTCCTGGAAGCAGCATGCAGGTAGGAACAAAACCACCAGAGCATGGAGCTGCCAAGGCCTATCTTAGATGACTTGTCCAGAAAGATACCATGGTCAACAGTGTTGAAAGCCGCAAAAAGATCGAGGTTAACCAATGGATCTCCCCCCCCCCCATCAAGTTGCATCCAACTTATGGTATTCCTGTAGGGTTTTCAAGGCAAAAGTTATTTAGAGGTGGTTCACTATTGCCTGCCTCTCTGTAGCAATCCTGGACTTCCTTGGTGGTCTCACATCCAAATACTGACCAGGGCCGAACTTGCTTAACTTCTGAGAGCTGATGAGCTCAGGCTAGCCTGCGCTCTCTAGGTCAGGGAATAGATCATACTACCTCATTTTTTTTTCCCAGTAGTGACCAAGGCAACCTTGGTCCAAAAGGTCATTCTGAAGCCCGATGAATGGGTCCACTTAGTTGACTTCATCCAGGAATGTCTCCAGTTGCAAGACCTTACCGCCTTGGCAACCTTGGCCAGAAGGAGATTATTTGCAGCCAGCAAGTCATTGATAAAAATCACACTGGTCTGTATGTATGCATGTGTTCAAACAGAGATGAGGGGGCAGAAAAGCTATTACAAAAGAATTGATAGTAACCCTCTTAACCCCATCCTGTAGGGGCTATGCAAGAGTCCTCAAAGGTGGTTTCTACTAATCTCTCCATCCTTTTAAAGCCATTTGCCACTGCTGGGAGGCAACTTCTGAGTTAGAGGTGGAAGCAAATAGGTGTGCTAAGCAATGGCTCAGATGACCCATCCCCCCATTAGGGAGGGGCCATGGCTCAGTAGCATGCAGAGGGTCACAGGTTTGATTCCCAGCACCTCCAGTTAAGGATCTAGTAGTAGATGAAAGATCTGGGGAGCTGCTGCCAATCTGAATAGACAATAGTGACCTTGGTGGACCAATGGTATAATTTAGTGCAAGAGGGCATTGGCAAGAGAGGTTTTTAGGATGGACATGATGGTAGTCTTCCTTGCTCAGGCTTCAGAGTCACCAGCTGCCAGTTACTAGTATGCCCTCTCCAAAAAGGATCTTTGAGATTATTATATCACAAATGGGGACCCACAAGAAACTTGCAGGGAGGGTGCATCCCATCCTCCCCTTTACTTACTTCCCTCTTCCCCCTTCTTGAACAGTCTTCTCTCTCTTTCTCACTCCTCCCCTTCTGTCAATCTTCCGTACCTCTCGCCTAAACTCTGAGGTCCCCCCCCCCAGCCTCAGAGCTTGAGAGCCATGCAGCTCCAAGCCTTCCCTCCTGGCACTGGCCTCGGAGATCAAAAACTTTGCGGCTCCAAATCTCCAAGGCTTTCCCCCCCCCCCATTTCCTGGGTTTGGAGATTGAGAGCTGCACAGCTGCCAACCTCCAAGACACCCCCCCCCCAAAGCTAGCTTCCCTATCACTGAGCCATGCATGGCTCTAGGTTTCTGGGCCCAGCTGCAGCACTGGGGAGCTGCTCTAGGCGTTGAGAGCCTCCTGGTGACCAGCGCCACCATGGCCAAAACCAGAGAGCCACCAGGACATCAGCACCACCAACAGCTTTGAAGTGACAGGTAAGTGTCTTTAATGGGGGGGGTGTTAAGGCCCCCCGTTGTTTTGCTTTTTAGATTTTTCTGCAAACCTTGGGGAGGGCTCACCCTTCGTTTGCAGAAAAACCTCTTTGGGGTGAGCGTGCCCCCTATCTGCGGATTTAGGTATCCGCAGATAGGGGCCACAGTTGAGAATTAGATACGTATACTCCTGGACTACAATATAGGGTTAATACTGTGCCTCTGTTTGCAGGGTTTGGATCCAAAGGTGGTGTTTAGTTGACAGAAGGCAAGTCTGCCAGTGGAGCCGGAGTTGCTTGCTCTTCCCTTGCTGCAGCAGCCCAAAGAGTTGCATGAAAGAATGCTCTTGGGAGACAAGAACTTCCAGGATAGTGTCAGCCAGGGGGCAGAAAACCCATAACAGCCAAAGAACATAAATCTGTAAATCGTGGCACCCACGGGCACCATGGTGCCCACCAGCACCTTTCCTGGTGCCTCTCAAGTGTTTTTAGAAAGTGGGCCGGGCCGGGTGGGGCTTTTGTCCAGCAGACCTTCTGATTGCCCACAGGAGATCTGATCGGCCGAGCAGATTTCTACAAAATGGATCCAGCAGCAGCTGCCAACGCAGTGCAAAGATATTCACTGTGTGCCTGGAGGCAAGCTGTGCGTAAGAAAATGTTTTTAAACCATATATTCATTTTAAAAGGCATCCTGTTAAGCAGAGATTCTGCCTGATACGCTGAAGTGTTACTAGTAATTAGAGTCACGCATAGCCTCACTTCTTGACATTTTAGCGGTGGGCTCTGCATCCCGTGGCAGCCATTTTGTGATTGGCCCCGCCTTCACCGTTTGGTGTAGTGGTTAAGTGCACAGACTCTAACCTGGGAGAACCGGGTTTGTTTCACCACTCGTCCACTTGCAGCTGCTGGATGACCTTGGGCATGCCATAGTTCTGTCAGAACTGTTCTCTCAAGGACAGTTCTGTCAAGAGCTCTTTCATCCCCACCAACCTCACAGGGTGTCTGTTGTGGAGAGGGGAAGGGGAAGGAGTTTGTAAGCCACTCTGAGACACTGAGTGAAGGGCGGGGTATAAATCCAATCTTCTTCTTCTACTACTACTATTGTTTTGTGGTTGTGCCCACCACCTGTGTCAGAATTCCAAAGGTGCTTGCAGGCTCAAAAAGGTTGGGGCCCCCTTGCTGTAAGCTGAGCACAAACGTAATATACCGATGTTCTTGATTCTGTGTTCTGCTTTTCTAGAAGAGATTCTCCTGTTTGTAGCAAACGCCCTCATGGCAGCAAACCCTGGCCAGCCCTGATGCTAAGCCTTTGCCATGAATATTTTATTTGTACAGGGAATGTATATGCCGCATCTCCAGAGGAACTGCTCGACCTGGCACGCAGCACAAAACCAAGTAAATCAAAATTAAAACCACCCCAATGAAAACTTTAACCTAGTCAGCAGTTGAAAAAATCCCAGTCCTGCTGGTCCCGGCCTGCTCTTGTGCTCCCCCTTCCCGAGGCAAGGTCTTCCTCCCCATCAGAGAAGGGGGGAGGGGAAGATCAGGGGTCCCCAACATGGTGCACGTGGGCACCATCATAGTGCCTGCTGACACCTTTCCTGGTGCCCCCAAGTATTGTTAAAAAGTAGGTGGATCCTGGTCGGGCACTCGCCCAGCATGGATGCTGATTGGCCACCGGGGATCCAATTGGTTGGGCAGATTAAAACAGTGTTTCAGTGGTCGCTGCCCTTACACTCTTGTTTTTCTTCCCTCTCACTCTTCTTTTCCCGTGTATTTTTTTAATTAGTGACTTCCTGTGTGTGGCCCCACCTCCTGCAGCACCCCTGTGGCAGACATTTTGTGGTTGCGCTCACCACCCTGTGTCAGAATTCCAAAGGTGCCTGTGGGCTCAAAAAGTTTGGGGAACCCCGGTCTCGATTCTTGATACTCTCCACTGAGGCCATTTACCCACCCATCCACCTCTTGATCAGGCACTGTAGGCATGAGCTGTGCATCTGGGTGCAAATGTTTGCTTTCAAGTGCGATGCTTCCTGTCCCTTGCTCCAAAATGGCTGGGAGCAGAAGGGTTTTCCCCCTCCATCTGCCCACCCTGCACTGCCCTCTGTCCAGGAGGTGAGATGTGGGACTTTTGGAATCCTTTCCAAATGGTGGCTGTAACCTTTGGCCAGTAGAACTCAGATCCGGTGGCAAGGGGGAAACTGATTAGAACACCAGGTCTGACAAAATGGCTGCCTTATGGCATCTATTGCAAGATGAAGGGCAGGGCGGAGCTCATTCCGCTGGCATGGCAAAGCGTGGCATGGAGTGGACGGTCCCCAAACCTTGAAGATTCGAGGCATACCGAATATAGTTGTTGTCTGAGGGCAAGGGGAGTGTGGGATGGCACACCTCCCCCCCCCCTTTCACTTTGCAAAGTGATGGACCAGCAGGAACCACAGTGCAGAAAAACCCATCTGGCCCCATTGGCTGGGCAGCTAAATCCCAGTGCTGAACTGCAATTGATAATGAAGCTCAAGACAGTGCAACAACCTGGATTGAATCGAGACCTAGGTTTCCTGTCTCATTACCAATGCTGATTTCTCCATGCCTATTGCCCCTCTGCATATCTCTCCTAAATCCAATCATACCTGCTATTGTCATTCACCTGTTATTGTCATTTGCCTGCTATTGTCATTCAGCATCTGAAATCACTCCACTTTCCAATAAACAGGACAGATGGACTTCCATTCTAGCTGTATCTGAAGAAGTGAGCAGTGACTCTTGGATGTTCAGTCTCTTTTGATAGTCTTTAAGGTGCTACTGGACTCTTGCTCTTTTCTATTCCAATGCTGTTTGCCGTGTAAGTGTTCTATAACATTGCAGGCATTTGAGCTATCTTGCAAGTCTCTCAGTAAAGTTGTAGCTTTACTAAACCCAAACTCTGGTGTCATGCAATTCCGAGGCAAACGATCTCCAAGGCAACTGAATCTTACAGCCTGGCGACATGCAGACTACCGTAAAGTAACTTTCGATGCAGACAGGTATGTGACAAGAATATGGAAAGTCTCCTAAACAGCATGATAATGGTGGGTTGAAAATTAGTGACTCCTGAAATCATAAGAGTGATTGGGAAGTAAGTGCTGTTAAGCCCCAACTTGGATGGCCCAGACTACTTCAGTCCTGGTTACTACTTGGATGGGAGACCTCCAAGGAACACCAGGGTCACGAGGCGGAGACAGGCAATGGCAAAACCACCCTTGAACGTCTCTTGCCTTGAAAGCCCTACAGGGTCACCATAAGTCAGCTGTGATCTGAAGGCACTTTGCACCACCAAGTGCTGTTAAAATCCACACCTGTTTATGACAGCAATAAAAATCACCTTGATCCTCTGGGCAGTGTGTCAGTTTCCAAGACAAGGTGCTATTCCTTGGCTGAGGGAGAGAAGAAACTCCCTGTTCTGAAAAGCTGTGCCAGGTTTCCCACTGGAAGTCGGCTTGCTTTCGTGCCAGCCATCCCCAGCCTTTGCTGCGATCAGTTTCCCTCTCTGCCCCACAACTTTCCCAAAACATGTGGAGGAGGAGAAATGGGTGGTAGGTTTAAGAATGCCTTGGAGCTCCCAAATGTCCTTTCCAGCCTTCCTGACAATTCCTGGAAATCCCTCCCTACCCCTGGAAATGCTAAGACAAACCTGGCCCGTATCAGATCAAAGATTGGGGAGGGGAAAGATGTTGCCCATCTAGACCAACAATCTCAGACTTTGAAGGACCGAACCACAATTGATAAATATAAGCTCAGCAACCCAGAGAAATCCTGCCACAAATTACCATGATCAAAGTTGCCCTTTGAAATACGAAGCTATTTTAAATCCTAACCGGAATACAAATTAAGGCAATTACGTTTTCTTCTACTCTTCCTGGAACCTACTGAGTATCAAAACCTTTCATCGTGATCCGCATCAAGTGAAATGGGTGGGTATTTGGTGAAGAACTCAAAACTGGCTAGTTGGGTATTTCTGTCTTTTTTTTCCTGCTCCCCACCCTCTTCCTGTTTGGGGAAGAGCTGGCAGCTACAACTTTGCTGAATTTTCGCTCGCAGATGCAATACATCCCTATGAGGAATTTTACTGCTGTTATTTCTCCCTGAAATTTACTGCTGTTATTTCTCCCTTGCCATTTGCTCTTCCCTGGGCACTTTGGCCAAAGTACCTTTGATGCTGTTCCCCCGACACACCTAGGAATCACCTAGCAAAGACAATGTCATAGAACCAGTTGGATTTGGCTATGCGGTGATGTCACCAAGGCAAACGAAACCACAGTGAAGATCCATTCTGGCTCATGTGCTTCGGAATACACATGTGGAGACCCATCAGCACAACACATTGCAGACAGATAACTCCCACATGCAGATAAGCATATGGGCTAACTGTTTGCTTTTTCGTCACATTGCAACGGAACAGGAGGCACCTATCTGCCTGGTTGCTGAGGCAATGGGGACTTCTTCGTTCTACGCTTCCTTCTCACAAATGCTTCCTTGCCTTTTTGATCATTCCTGGTGAAAAATGCTGGAAATAGTGGGGTATGAAAATATTTGTGCAACACAACTGCCTCCTGCTGTGCCATCAAGCCTCCATTTTTGTTACTGGTTCTTTCTCTCTCTACCTTTGTCTCTTCATCCAGGTTGGACATGGCCGGCGTGCGGAAAATGCCATTTCAGGCCATTTCCAGTGCAAATGTTGAGAACTGAACTGACAAAGCCAGGGTAAGAGTCTGTTTTATTTGATCACAACACATTCGGACTGTATTATTTATGCTCCGGGGCCGCCATCCAAAGCAGAGTTACGCCCACTTGACATCACGGTAACTGCAGGGTTAATCTCCAGTTTGTCTACATCAGTTTCCAAATTGAGCCAGCAATGCCCATACGTGTGGAGGAATATAGATATTAACAACTGGAAACAGACATTCTTTAAAGTCAGGAAGCAAGCCACTGACAAAGATCTTAAAAGAGGGTTAACAATGTTATAATACATTTCACTGAAATGGATATCTAACACGCCAGCACTTGACCCCAGTAGGATGTCCTTTTGTGTCTGAGGGGTCAGAGAAGGCATGTGAAAGAGAAATCAATTGAAGACCACATCCGATGATAATCAAGTTGATATAACCAAAATTATAGCATGGGAACCTATAGACTGTTAAAAAACACACAACCCTCCCCACCCCTGGCATCCTGAATTGTATTTAGCCCATTTTTCATATTTCCTGAGATTCCTTGGGTCTTTTTGCTGTCAGTCTAGTGAAAAAATAGCACCCTGTGAGGCAGCTAGGAAATTCCACCATTACGCCTTATCTCAGTCATGGGATAAAAGAAAGAGTCCTCTTGTGGATCAAAAACTGGCTAATTAATAGGAAACACAGTGAGTATAAATGGGCAATTTTCTCAGTGGAGGGTGGTAAGCAGTGGGGTACCGCAGGGATCAGTACTTGGTCCACTGCTTTTTAACTTGTTCATTAATGATTTGGAGTTGGGAGTAAGCAGTGAAGTGGCTAAATTTGCGGATGATACGAAGTTGTTCAGGGTGGTGAAAACCAGTGAGGATTGTGAGGCACTCCAAAGGGATCTGTCAAAGATGGGCGAGTGGGCGTCAACATGGCAAATGGGGTTCAATGTGGCCAAGTGCAAGGTGATGCACATTGGAGCCAAAAATCCTAAATATAAATACACATTGATGGGGTCTGAACTGGCAGAGACAGATCAAGAGAGAGATCTTGGAGTTGTAGTAGATAACTCACTGAAAATGTCAAGACAGTGTGTGACTGCAATAAAGAAGGCCAATGCTATGCTGGGGATTATTAGGAAGGGTATTGAAAACAGATCAGCCAATATAATAATGCCCCTATATAAATCAAATTTTAGTCTCAGTGTTACCATGGCATGGATCCAGGTAAACAGATTGGATAAGTCAAGGTAGGGGCCAGGGGCTATCTTCCCAGGTAAATGAAGCTAGTAGAAAGAGCTTTTGCAGTTGTGTTAGTTAGCTTCTCCAGCAGTAATGTTGGATCCAATATAACCCATAAGCTCTTAACCAAGAAAGGGTAGATCAGAGAGAGATTGGGTGATAATTGGCCACATCATTTTACTGTAGGGATTTTTTTTTAAGTAGTAGACTGATGACCGCCTCTTTGAGTGACCAAGTGAAGGTGCCCTGAGTTAGTGATTGATTTATGATAGACACCATGAGCTTGTCGATGTGGTCTTTACATTATTGTAGCAGCAAGGATGGGCAGGGGTCCAAGGCACAAGCGGTGGCCTTCACAGATTCCAGGATCCTGTCAACATCCATCATGGTAACCGGGTCGAAATGGCTCATAAACAGACCAGACAATGTGTTAGACATTTATTCTGACTGTCCTATGTCATCCGGGTCACCCTGTATCTGCAGTATTTTATCAGGAAAAGCTTTGCAAAAGTATCACAACTAATTGTGTTTTTTCTGAGTAAATAAAAACTTAGATTTATCAGCAGTTGCTGATATCCCTTAAACAACTGGGATGGTCAAGAACAAGCTGATGCAATGGCAGCAGAGAAGTAACATTTCTTTTGCCGCTGTCGCCACCTCTTCATAGGTCTTCCAGTGAGCTCTATAGCACATGCTGTTAGAGTCAGTGTGAGTTTTCTGCCAGCACCATTCTCGATGTCTCTCAGCCCTCTTCAGGACATCCAGCTCCATGGTCAATCAAGGAATAGGGGTTGCCAGCTCTGGGTTGGGAACGATCTGGAGATTTGGAAGGTGGAGCCTGAGGGAGGGCGGGGTTTGGGGAAAGGGAGGGATTTCAATGGGGTATAACGGCATAGAGTCCACTTCCCGAAGCGGCCATTTTCTCTAGGTGAACTAATCTCTATTGCCTGGAGATCAGTCGTAATCCCAGGAGATCTCCAGCCATCATCTGGAGGCTGGCAACCCTACCAGTGAGTTAGGTTCCACCCGAAAGATGGGAGAAGAGGTTGATGAGTGGAAAACATGTAGATAGCTTCAAGGAGTTTCCCATTCCAAGCTCTCACCGCAGCCACAAGAGAGCACATGCTTGAACTAAAATCCCCCAGAATATTCTGGAATCTGGTAGGATCCATGATCCTCAGTGGGTGGAACCGGGTCCCCTTCCCTGCAGGGTGTCGGGGCCATGTTAACCCATGCTTTGAATAGGTAGTGATCAGTCCATGGTTGAAGCCAGATCTCCAAGCCTAAAACATTAGGCTCAGTGCAAAATATTCTCCAAGGTGTGGCCTCTTTCATGTGTTGGGGCTTGCCATGATTTCAGAGAGGCCCAAAGGAACCAAAGAAGTTACCAAATCCTGGGCCCACCCTGGCAATGCATCGTATGTACTAGCACCAAAATGCCCCAAAACAATCTAGGTGTCTCCGGACCTGGTCCAAGAGCACTTCTGCCAGCTCAGGCTAGATGCCTACCAGGGAAGCAGGCAGCCGGCAAACCAGCAGTATGCCTAACCTATCCTTAGTCCCCAATGTCAGGAGCATATAACCAATACCAGTGATAGTTTGCACTGGGAGTCTGCAGATCTTGAAGGACTTCTAGAGAGTAATAGTAACCCCTCCCTCCTGGCCACGAGTTCAGGAGCTGGTGGAGGACCACATAACCAGGCAGAGTTAATTGGGACACATACCATATCACGTTCTTCTAGCCACGTCTTTGTTACGCAAGTCAATTTTCCCATCCTGTAACAACCCGAGCACGTGTGCAGCATTGTGCTTCAGTAACCTGTTGTTGCACAATATTAATGAAGACACGGAGGAAACTGGGGCCCTTGCATCATCGTCTCTTGGGATGCTGCAGAGGTTAGACAGGCAGCGAGCATCCTTGCCAAATAGTGGCCATCTTTGGAAGATCTGTTCCCCATATCTATCAGCTCCCATCTGCACTGAAACAACACATATGCCCCAGGTAAAGATTGACCCCCGCATCAATAAGAAACTCCCCACATTTGGCATGCTACCCTCCATGGAGAAGCCATACAGCAGTCCAGGGCTATGGTCTTGGTGGGTTGACATTGGAGCTGACCAATAGGTGCTGTGTGTGGTTGAAGGTGAGTAACTGATGTCTCTTTCCTCCCTCTCCTGTACTGGTGGGACTTCTTCCAAACATTGTTTGCAGTGGCTGGGCCCTGGTTATGTGCCCCAGATGAAGAACCGTGGGTCAAGAACTCTTGTGCTCTCGCCCTTCGGCTAACGCCAGGAGGCTCACAGTTCTTGTGGAAGCCTGGCCTTCTAGGCAGGCTGCAGCCAATGTTCCCTCTAAGCCGTGGAGTGTTGTGAGCAAAAATTCTACTTCGTGAGCCAGAAGATCTACTTGTATTAAAGTTGTGAGCGAGCCTACATTCGACAACACATAAACTACTTTTTAAAGAAGATTATTACCATCACTTCGTAAAAATCTCAGAACGAATTCTTTTAAACTGTGTTTTAAGAAGGCAACATGAAGGCTCCAAAAGGCACTGTATTATTCATGTCCCAAATATCAACCATGACATTTGATAACTGGTTTCAGTGCCAGCCTGCAACATACCTAATGTGAAAGATGGCAAATTCCCAGCAGCTGGCTTCACTCCAAATTATTCCCCCCCCCCATCTCCCTTTGTCTTGCAGAGGCCTGGCCTTCTAGGTGGGCTGCAAGTCCTTTGAAATAAATTAACTTAAATAGGAGTAAGTCTACCTAGGATTACAGTCCTGAGTGGACACACCAGGGAATTTTATTACATCTGTTTGTTAATACTGAACCTAATACAGTTATCCAGCTATTTACAGTGCAATAGGGTTTGCCAGGTGAGGCCTACAAGCAGGCAGGGGACTTACCAAGGTGAGCTGCCGTCATATTTAAAGGGACCATGTTCCTTTTAAATGCTTTCCCTCCGTTGGAAATAATGGAGGGTGGGGGCACCTTCTTTTGGGACTCATAAAACTGGACCCTCTGGTCCAATCTTTTTGAAACTTGAGGAGGGGGTTTGAGGAAAAGCACTAGCAGCTACGCTGAAAATTTGGTGCCTTCTAGCCCCTCTGAGCCCCAGATACCTACAGATCAATTCTCCATTATACCCTATGGGGACTTGTCTCCCTAGGGTATAATGGAGCGCCCAGCAGCTATTCCTCCCCCTTCTTTCTAATAGCCCTGAAGCGGGGGGAGAGGCTCCAAACCAGGGGAATCCCTTACCCCCAACTGGGGATTGGCAACCCTACAGTGCAATCCTAGCCAGGATCACGCCCTTCTAGATCCACTGAAACAAAAGGTTTTAGAAGACTGTAACTTTGTGTAGGATGGCACTGTAAGTGAAGGCCATTTTATTAGATGTTGACCATTGATTTCAGCAGCTCAAGCGGTTCACAGGCAGCCTAAAGAGAAAGACCAATATAAATATTGTGGTGGTGGAAAGTGCCATCAAGATCACAGCTGACGTATGGCGACCCTGTAGGGTTTCGAGGCCAGAGACAAGCAGAGGTGGTTTGCCGTTGCCCACCTCCATGTCACAACCCTGGTATTCCTTGGAGGTCTACCCATCCAAATACTGACCAGAGCTGACCCTGCTTAGCTTCTGAGATCTGACAAGATCAGGCTAGCCTGGGCTATCCAGGCCAGGTAGTAGAAAGAGATGATGGTCCAATTCCAGCATTACACCAAATAATGGTTTGTGCTAAAATTTGTTTATTGAGCAACTACACACCACCTTTTCATTTTTTTTTTTTTGGGGGGGGGGATTGTTTCAAGTGGCTTACAAGAAGTCTTGGGGCCTCCAGCACGACTGTGGAGACCAGCCCGATCAGCTCAGGCACAGAGATGGTTCCGCAGTGATGTGAGTGCTCGGCCAAGACAATCCCCGTTCCATTTCAGAAGCCCCACACCAGCAACAGACACTCGAATGTCGGTGACCTTGGACCAGTTCTCCTGATTATGTACCTATGTCCCATCAAGTTGCAACCAACTTATGGTGACCCCCAGCAAGGGGCTCTCAAGATTAGTGAGAAGCAGAGGTGGTTAGCCCTTCCCTTCCTCTGCAGGATCTTGCTTGGTGGTCTCCCATCGAAGTACCAACCCTTCTTAGCTTCCAAGATCTGACGAGATTGGGCTATACTGTCCTGCCTGCCCTCTTCTGATTAGGGCAACTGAATCACAATAGACTAAGGCAGACCACCAACATCACCACCCAGCCTTCCGGGGTGTCTCCGCTATACAAATGCCTGCTGGATTCTAGCAGGTGAAGAAGATGGCAGACAAACAAAGACATGGAAGAAGGAACGCTTTTTTTGTTGTTTTTGCTATCAAGTTGCCTTATGTCGGTCCCTGGCGGGGTTTTCAAGGCAAGAGACTTAAGCGAGGTGGTTTGCCATTGCCCACCTTTGCAGAGCAACCCTGGGATTCCTTGGTGGTCTCCAATGTTCCCTCTAAACTGAGTTAGTGTGAGCTAACTCACAGTTTTTCAGCCTCCAGCTCACACATTTTTGCCTTAGCTCAGGGAAGGAGGGCTCCAGAGGAAACTAATTTATGCAGCAGCCAAACCGCTCGCTCACAGCTTTAATGCCAGTAGCTCACAGAGTAGAATTTTTGCTCACAAGAACCCACAGCTTAAAGGGAGCATTGGTGGTCTCCCATCCAAATCCTGGCCAAGGCTGACCCTGCTTAGCTTCTGGCAAGACCGGGCTAGTCTGGGCTGTCCAGTTCAGGGCACAAGGAATGCTTCCACGAATAAAAGATCAAGCAACTCCTATGGGATTGCTGGGCTGTTTCCTTATCCAGTCGAGACAAGCACATTAAAAGTCAAGTTTTTAAGAAATGAAGTTCCTGAGAATCGCATTACATCACGATGCCATTGTTCTCAGCGGTTTATATAAATATAGCTCCCTTCTTGACGAGCTCACACCCTGAAGAAGGGAACAAGAGGAAACCCTTAAATAAATGTTAGTCAGGTCTGAGCTTGCCGTCTTCTGGCAAGGAGTTAGATTCCCTCCACACCCCTCTGCCGGCCCATCCCAAACAAAACAAGTAAGCTGAGGATCGGAATCCAGGC
>NW_015168073.1:666350-684121 GCF_001447785.1 Gekko japonicus
AAAAACCATCCCTTGACCCTGGTCGTTTTTTAAAAATTCAAGAGAGGCAAGGGGAGCACAAAGCATTTTGTGTGGATCTACAGGGCACCTCATCACCTCTGCTGGTGGGAAGTGCTGTCAAGTCGCAGCCGGGTTTTGGAGGCAAAAGATGGAGAGGCGGTTTGCCATTGACTGCCTCTGGTCCGCTCCCCTTTCTTTGTCATCAAACCACAGCTGACGTATAAGGCAAGAGACACACAGAAGTGGTCTGCCATTGCCTGCCTCTGAGGAGCAACCCTGGGGCTTCCGGGGCTTCCTCCCTCCCGTCCAGGTCCTAACCGGGGCCGACCCTGCTTAGCTTCCAGGATCAGAAGAGGTGGGGCCAGGCTGGGCTATCCTCACATGAAGCCACGGAAAAGGCTGCGGTTGCCAATCTGGAGTTTGGTGTGTTCAAAGTAATGATGCCCTTCAACTCCATCTTCTGTGTTCAGGAAATTCAGGATCCCCCATGATCAAGCCTTTATCATATCCTAAAAGCTGTCTGAGTTTAGTTCAGGTCTAATGTTGAACCCAGCTTGTATTGTTTGGTGACAGTTGTTGATGGTGGCGCGTGTTCCCTTGCGGAGGTGGGATTGCCCATGTTGGATAGGCAAAGCTTTGGAAGCTGGAGGCGCTCCGGGATACACCGATGACTGTCGTGACCAAGAGCACTTTCTTCCCACTGCATCCAGTATGCCAGCTGTGCCGTTACCCCTGTCCAGAAGTTATTGGCTCTCAGCAGTAATCTTTGTAGGACTGCCCCTTAAAGACTTTTCAAAAGCTCTTGTGAGTCCCACTCTCTAAAAGAACACAGATGCTAGAGTTGCCAGTCTCCAGGTAAGGCTGGAGATCCTCTGGAATTACAACTTATCTCCAGGTTACAGAGTAGGGTTGCCAGGTCAAGTGTGGGTGGCGTGATGATATCACCCAGGAGTGACATCATCATGTTGCTGACGTCAGGGGGGTGATGCTCTAGTTTTGGGGCAAAACTCTATGGCTTGTAGCCGATTTTACCATAGAGTTTTGCCCAAAAAATAGAGCGTCGCTGTGCAATGTCAGCGATGTGATGGCATCACTTCCAGTTGATGTCATCATGTTGCCTTTTGGGCCAGGTGGCCAGCAGGGGGAAATCCCCCTACAAAAGTGGGGTTTCTCCTGCCCCCAGTGGGGGTCTGGCAACCCTATTACAGAGATCAGTTCCTCGGTAGAAAATGGCTGCTTTGGAGGGTGGATTCTATGGTATTATACCCTGCTGAGGTCCCTCCCTTTCCCAATCCAGAGCTGGCAACCCTGGGTGAAGCTGAGGAATAGTGACTGGTCCAAGATCTCCCAGCAAGCTTCATGGCTGAGCGGGGATTTAAACCCAGGCCTCTCCTGTTGCGATCTGATTCTCTAACCACTAAACTACATTGTTTCTCCTTCCTGTCTTATCTCGACTAATCAACATCCTAAAGTATCTCCGCATTCCAGTAGAGAACGGTATGCATCACATGGTATTTAGGACAGTGGTTTTCAAATTCCACCCATGCTCTTTGTGGGAACCTTATCAGGACTTCCTCCACCAACGATGGCAATGCAGCTTCTCGGAGATAGTTTGTCCATCACTAACTGACCTTCTCTTCTTGAGGGCAGCTGTTAAAGGGAGCGCTGCATGTGACCAAAAGCATCCTGTCAGTTCCCACGGGATGATGACTGCCCAAGAGAACTGGCTAGCTGCCTTTTGTGAGCTATGTGCACACCTCAGAATAATTCCCAGCGTCTTCATCAACATCCACGGATGTTTTGGCAGATAAGTCAGCACAGAATGGGATTCCTGCAGAAAGTCTGAAGAGTTCTAGGTAATCTGGGATGTACGCTGCTTGTTATGTCTAGCCAATCAATGCTACGGAATGCAGGGAGCTGGCCTCTGTTTTCCCCTGCCAGCCAGTCCCAGCCAGGGCTGCCTAAGTGTGTAAGGAAGACAAGCTTTTATTCATTCATAATGTAAATGTATGCACACTCCAGGGCACATCTGGCCTTCGCTGGAGAGAGGAACCTCTCTAGTCATTTCTCCAAATGGAATTTTTTTCCCGGAGAGAGCTGATCTTCAATGAAAAGCTCCGAACTGTTGATCTAGCAGACTGTGAAACGATTTCCAAAATAAATTAGACAGAACAGGAAGGAGGATAAAAATGACATGGCTTTTAAAAATCCAGGTATTTATCCACAAGCTTGCTACGGAGAGCGGAATGGAAACCCCCCCCCCCCCCGCCTTGGGGAAAAGGAAAGGGACAACGGGCTTTCTTGCCTTGAGAACGCAAAGCCCATCAGAAGTTTTTTTAAAAAATTGGAGCTCGGTTAATAAGTGAGGCTGATACTGTGACAGTGGAATTTTACACACAGCCATAATTTCGGCACCAAATCTACAGTGCAGTTCAAATGCCTGGATTTACATACAGCACAAGTCCCAGTATTCTACGAATTACAAACAAAATCAAGGTTAATTTTATATAATAGTTGTTTAGGACTGGGCTGTTAGTTATCTCTTTGAGTATTTTCTTCAGCTGTCTTTTCCGATACGGGATGATGAGACCGTAGGGTTGCCAGCTCCGGGTTTGGAGGTACCTGGAGATTTGGGGAGTAGAGCCTGAGGAGGGCGGGGCTTGGGAAGGGGAGGGACTTAAATGGGGTATAATACCATAGAGTCCACCTTCGGAACTGGTCTCCGTAGCCTGGAGATCAGTTGTAATCCCAGGAGATCTCCAGCCACCACCTGGAGGTTGGTGACCCTATGAGACTGGCACCCTGCATTCTATACATGTATGTGCCCCTGAGCCATATAACAATACTTATTATTTTAATTTCACTGTTAAGGGCACGCTAGACTGACTATGACTTTTTCCTGTGTAACAGACATCAGTAGTGCATGTGTTTAAGATTTTATGTTTATGTGTACATTGCTTGGTAGTTAAAGGCCAAACTAGGGGGTTAGATGGGTTCTCTAAGTAGGTTTTGCCTTCTTTTCACTGAAAAGCGCCCACAGAAGGCTGCCAAAGGAGGGCAGAGGGGCCGCTGAAACCTTCCCTCTCCTCTTGGTCGCTTCGGAATTGCCCTGCCTACGCTGCTTTTCTCCCCAAAGACGCAAGGACAGTTCCCCTTCCCTCCTGCTGCTCTGCTTCACAATTACAGCCTCCGAGGCTACTTTTCAGTTCGAAAGCAAATGTCACCGGGAGTCTTGCATCTCCCACGGACCTTCTACTTTGTCCCTGAGCGTAATCTGTTATTATCTTTGTCAGTCAACCAGTTTGGAGAGAGCTTTTGGGAGCTGCACATGACCTGCTTTGGAGTTTGCCAACCTAAATAACTTTTTTTTTGCTGTCAGTTAAACTGACTACCTGACAATCTGCCACTGATGACAGATAATGAATGATTCCAGTGCAGCTGACGTCCTTTTCATGGTTGGAAACTGTTGATTCCCACCCTCTGCTTCTTATATTTCAACAGACAAAACCCAGAAGCCCTAGCCATCCTTCACATCTAATTTTTTGGGGGGGATTAAAGGACCCCCCCACACTCACAGTAGATCCACTGCTATAGGGACAGAAGAAGAAGTGATGGATCTCTGCTCCAGAATGAGGAGGAGGAGGAGATTGGATTTGTACCTCGCCCTTTACTCGGAGTCTCAGAGCGGCTTACAAACTCCTTTCCCTTCCCCTCCCCACAACAGACACCCTGTGAGGTGGGTGGGGCTGAGAGAGCTCTGAGAGAAACTGCTCCTGAGAGAACAGCTCTGAATGAATTTCTGACTGACCCAAGATCACACCCACAGCTGCATGTGGAGGAGTGGGGAATCAAACCCGGTTCTCCCAAATTAGAGTCCACATTCCTAACCACTACACCAAACTGGCTCTCAAGAAGAAAAGCCATGACTGAAAGTCCAGCTGTTGTGAGAACTTGCTCTGGAAAGACCAAGCCCCTGACCTGGGATTTCAAGGCCCAAGTTAAACACTAAACCACATTGGACTGACTCTGACTTTTCCTCCTCTCATGTAAGAATGAAACAAAAGGAATATTGGCGTGGTGCCTTAAATAATGTTTTGAAGTTCTTCCAGTCTCCATGTCATGCGAAGATTATATTGCTCTGGGACAGTCACTGAACTGTCTTGGCAGTGTAAACTGAACTATAGACTAAATCGTTTATCATTAATTACCTCTGTTGCTTCGCCACGTTCCTTTGTAAAAAAAACCCCGCAACAGTTATGCTTGAACTACGTTAGTCAAAAAACACTTCTAAGGTGGATTTCCCACCCACCTTCAGCATCCAATACCAGATCAAACAGATCTATGAATTTAGGGCAGAGGAGCTGCCAGTTTGGTGTAGTGGTTAAGTGCGCGGACTCTAATCTGGGAGAACCGGGTTTGATTCCCCACTCCTCCACTTCCACCTGGCTGGATGACCTTGGGCAAGCCGTAGTTCTGCTAAGAGCTGTTCTTGAAAAAGAGCAGTTTCTCTCAAGAGCTCTCTCGGCCCCACCCACCTCACAGGGTGTCTGTTGTGGGGAGGGGGAAGGGAAAGGAATTTGTAAGCCGCTCTGAGACACCTTTGGGTAGTGAAGGGCGGGGTATAAATCCAATCTCTGCTCTTCTTCTTTTCTGATTAACAATATGAGATAATCAGATGACACCACATTGCTGGCAGAAAATAGTATGAGATAATCAGATGACTCCACATTGCTGGCAGAAAATACCAAAGACTTGAAACGACCACTGTGGAAGATTAAAGCAGAAAGTGCCAAAGCAGGATTACAGCTGAACATCAAGAAGACAAAAGTGTTTCCCATGACTATGTGTGGGTGCGAAAGTTGGGCAACGAAGAAAGCTGACAAGAAGAAAGTTGATTGGTTTCAAATGTGGTGTTGGAGGAGAGTTTTACAGAGACCGTGGAACCGCCAAAAAGACAAATCAGTGGACTCTAGCTCAATCAAGCCTGAACTCGCCTTGGAAGCTAAAATGACTAAACTGTGGCTATCGTACTTTGGTCACAGTCTGAGAAGGCAAGAGTCACTAGAAAAGACAATAATGCTAGGAAAAGTGGAAGGCAGCAGGAAAAGAGGAAGATCCAACATGAGACAGATTGACTCAAATCAAGGAGGCCACGCGGGCCCTCAACTTGCAAGACTTGAGCAAGGCTATTAACGATAGGACGTTTTAGAGGACATTAATTCATAGGGTCGCCATGACTTTTTGGAGGACATTAATTCATAGGGTCACACACAACTGCCCAATTATCCCCTGTAAGTAAGAAAAATAACGGTTTGATGTGAAATGGGTGTTGAGGGATGGTGTTCAGCAAGTAACTTGTCCTCCTTGAGTAGTCTTCTCCCAAAATTCCAACAATGAATTGGAATGGCAGGGCCGTCATACAGGGCTGTTTTCAAAGTATTTTTTCCTAGCGTTTCTCCATTATATAGCCTTAAAAATCAAGGTTTATCCCAGGAGTATGAAATCTGGTAAGTGGTACAATCTCAAAAATCTGATGAAAGATGATTGGGTTGTACCAACTGACAGTATCGGCTTTTATACCCATATTTCCATATTAGTCCATCCCAAGCATAATAAAGCCATGGATTGAAAGTGGATAACGAGAATTGTTGTCCATCACACAGTGTCATCCAATTAAATTAGTGGACTGAGGATTCGGGACACAAGGAAGTCCTTCGTCACACAATGCATAATTAACGTATGGAATTCACCACCACAAAGTGTCATGGTGGTCACTAGCATCGACAGCTTTTTTTAAAAAAAAAAGGAACTTGACAAATGGACAACAGCCAAGGAGTTTTAATGCCTCCCGAGGTCTCTGTTCCCTGTTAATCTTCTCATTTTTGTTTTTTGTTTTTAAATCCTTAGGGGTGGAAATGGCATTTCTTCCTGAGAAAACTAGCCGAGTTGTGCCTCATTTAATTAGATAAGCCTGGGTACATAGTAACGTCAACACAGTTCAAAACACAACTCACAAATGTGTTGCAGAGGTGCGGTCGGTGAAGCGGGCATGAGTACTGCCATCCATGGAAACCAACGAGCCCTGTCGTAAGATCCTGACTCAGTGTTAATGGCATCAGGGGACCAGTGCTGCTAGTGCAGGGGTCCCCACCGTGGTGCCCACCAAATGCTTCTAGAAAGTGGGAGGGGCCAAGTGATGCATTTGCCCAGCAAGGATTCCGATGGACCATTGGAGATCTGATTGGCTGTGCAGATTTTTTAAAATGTTGCTTTGGCAGCAGCTGCCGCCACATCTTTACCGTGTGACTGAAGGTAAGCTGCAACAGACTCCCGGTTCCACCTCCCGTGGCAGCCATTCTGTGGCTGTGCCCACCACACTGGGTCAGAAATCCAAAAGTGCCTGCAAGCAGTGTTCCCTCTAAGCTGAGTTAGTGTGAGGTAGCTCACGGTTTTTTAGCCTCCGGCTCACACATTTTTGCCTTAGCTCAGGGAAGGAGGGCTCCAGAGCAAACTCATTTATGCAGCAGCCAAATCGCTCGCTCACAACTTTAATGCCAGTAGGTCACAAAGTAGAATTTTTGCTCACAAGACTCCACAGCTTAGAGGGAGCATTGCCTGCAGGCCCCAAAAAGTTGGAGATACCTGCGCTAGTGGGTTTCCTGGACCCCTCTGCAGAGGGGACTGTGACACAGAAACACCCCCAACAAGGTGCAGAGAGCATAGCACCTGCAGCCCCCAAAGAACCCTATTGCAACGCACCTATTATGGGGAGCCAGGCTGCCGACACCTCAGTGACAGGGGACTGAGACAAGTCAACCAGTGCATGCTGATGTTGCCGTGTGTCCCAGATGTCAGGTCATAATTGCTAAACTTGGCCACTCCAACCACAGGATTCACATGGTATTGTAGCTCACTGAGCACAGGCAACCCTGATTGATTGATTTATTGTAGGCCCAGGGCGGGTACCAACATATATGTATCTGCAATTAATGCAGATTAACAAATTAAAATATATTACAAACATCAATTAAAATATATTACAATAATCAATGAAACTTGGCCACTCCAAACACAGGATTCACGTGGTATTGCGGCTCACTCAGCACAGGCAACCCTGATTGATTTATTTATTGTAGGCCCAGGGCGGGTACCAACATATATGTATCTGCAATTAATGCAGATTTACAAATTAAAATATATGACAAACATCAATTAAAATATATTACAATAATCAATTAAAATCCATAAAATCGTCAGCCTTAAAACAACACCTCAGTGGCAGATAGTGTGGTTCCAGTCTGGCTTTTAGGATCTGTCGTCACTGGGGGGAGGCCTAATCAAAATGGATGCCCGCTGCCTCAACTGAAGGCTTGGCGGAAGAGCTCCATCTTGCAGCCCCCACAGAACTGTAATAGGTCCCTCGGGGCCCTGATTTCGCAAGGTAGCTCATTCTACAAGGCCGGGTAGGGTTGCCTGGTCCCCCCGGGGGCTCAAGAGGCCCCTTCCCCGCTGGCCTTGTTTGGGCTGCCGGGGGGAACCCCATCCCCAAAGTGTGCTATGTGCCCAGTGTGAAGACATCACCCGGAGATGATGTGATCGCGTCGGGCACATTGTGGGGGGGGACGCTCTATCATTCGAGGGAAAACTCTATGGTTTTCCCTCTAATGATTGTGGCCCCGCCCCCAAGGTGCCCAATGCAATCATGTCACTTCTGAGTGACGTCATAGTGGCCGCGTGCAAAGTGCGCGTGTAAGAAGACTCCAGGGGAGCTCCGGGACTCCCCCCGCTAAATCGTGAGTAACACTTGGCAACCCTAAGGCCGTGGCCAAACAGACTAGATGTTTCCCACACAAGCATTTGGGTCCTGGGCTCAGCAGGGCAGCAAGGGTGCTGCAGAATTCTGACAGGGGCAGCAAAAAGGTACAGTCAACTTATGGTGACCCTGTAGGATTTTCAAGCTGACAGACATTCAGGGGCAGTTTGCCATTGCCTGCCTTGGCATAGCGACCCTGGACGTCCTTGGTGGTCTCCCATTCAAATACTAGCCAGGGCTGACCGGGCTCAGCTTCTGAGATCTGACAAAGATTGGGCTAGCCTAGGCTATCCAGGTCAGGGCCAACATACCACTGCAGTTTCTCAAAAGGTATTCCCGTCAGCTCTCCAACAGTTTACCCAGAAGATGCATCCATGTGTCAAACATGGGCCATGGGTTCGGATCCCACTAAAGGCAATGCTGATAAGAAGGCAAAGAAGAAGAAGAAGAGATTGGATTTATACCCCGCCATTCACTCGGAGTCTCAGAGCAGCTTACAAACTCCTTTCCCTTCCCCTCCCCACAACAGACACCCTGTGAGAGAGGCGGGGCTGAGAGAGCTCTGAGAGAACTGACCTTGCCCAAGGTCATCCAGCAGCTGCAAGTGGAGGAGTGGGGAATCAAACCGGGTTCTCCCAGATTAGAATGTGTGCACGTAACCACTACACCAAACTGGCTCTCAAAGCTCACCTTCCAGTCAGCAACAGACCAAGGAAACGGAAGGGAGCCTAGTGCACTTTGCAGTCCACCCATCCCTACCTCTCCCCCACCCCTGCAAGATGAACGGCTTATCAGATGCCCGCTGTGATCTGGAAGAGTGTGCAGCCTCGGGCCCCTTCCCCCTTCCAAGAGCATACCCGTGTTCACGCCAGACCATCCCTTCAGCCCCTCCCAGTGCGAGCTGCAAGCTGAAGACACCTACCGTCAGTACCAAGTAGAAGGAGGGAATCAGTCCCCATCACTCTATCCCTGATCGAAGAAAAACACAGCGACAGAACACGCTGTACATTTACTGAACATCATCAGGAATGCAGAAAGCAAGCCAGGTGAAGAGGGTCACCTGCATTCTTGTTCCAGCAAGGGACCTCCTGTGCTAGCTGCATGGACAGACCACAGGTAGGGCTGTCCCATGCTCACCAAAAGAGCGAGCGTGCTGGACATACCACAGTCCGCTGTGCAGCTTCCAGTGCTGCAGGAGCAAGGCTAGAGCAAGAAGGTGGGCAAACCCACAGCACAGAGGAGGGACTGTGACCAGTGTTCCCTCTAAGCTGAGTTAATATGAGCTAGCTCTCAGTTTTTTAGCCTCCAGCTCACACATTTTTGCCTTAGCTCAGGAAAGATGGCTCCAGAGCAAACTCAGCCAAATTGCTCGCTCACAGCTTTAATGCCAGTAGCTGCAGTGGCTCAGTGGTTAAGACGCTGAACTGCAGGCTGGAAGATTCGGACAGCGCTGGCTCTTCGGCTTGGAAACGGAGATGAGCACCGCAACCCTAGAGTCGGATTCGACTGGATTTCGAGCAAGGGAAACCTTTACCTAGCTCACAAAGCAGAATTTTTGCTCACAAGACTCCACAGCTTAGAGGGAGCCTTGGCTGTGACTCAGAAGTAGAGCATCTGCTTAGCATACAGAATGTCCCAGGTTCAATTCCCGGCATCTCCAGTTAAAAGGACCAGGTGGTAAGTGATGTGGAAGACCTCTGCCTGAAACCCTGGAGAGCTGCTGCCAGTCTGAGCGGACAGTACTGACCTTGATGGACCAAAGGTCGGATGCAGGATAAGGCACAGGGTCGCCAGCTCCGAGATGTTGAGGGTGGAGCCTGAGGAGGGTGGAGTTTGGGGAGGGGAGGGACTTCAGTGAGGTATAATCCCATAGACCCCACTTTCTAAAGTGGCCATTTATTTATTTATACTTTGGATTTATAAATCGACCAATCCCTGTATACACAGGGCTCTGGGCGATGTCCACCTGGAGCTCAGTTGTAATCCCAGGAGATCTCCAGCCGCCTCCTGGAGGCTAACAAACACAGGAGATGCACAGTCAAGGATCAAAACAAGACAAAAAACTGTGTATGGAATATGAATCATGCCTAAGTACTCATAGAATATTAACATTTATATCGAAGTAATATCATAAAGTGAAGCAATCCGCATACTAAACAAAGGAATCCATACACAACATTCGTTAATACAATGAAGCTTATGTGTTGCGTTTGTATAGCCGATTCCACAAACGTTTCCGTAACAGGAAAAAGTTCAATGGTCATCCTTACTAAGTTCTTCACAAAAGGTAAGTCCCATGAATGTAGAATGAAGAAGGCAGGCTCCAACATTGCTTGACGCGTTTGCTGGCTAAAAGGTTCCCATATATCGGTGGTGCTTTTTCAAAAGAAGAACCTATAATCACACATTCAAGAATCTCTTTTCATCTTGTGTTGAGTCCATGTTATGTTAATGTTCTATTAGTACTTATGCGTGATTCATATTCAATACACAGTTTTTTGTCTTGCTCTGACCTCCTGGAGGCTGGCAGCCCTAATAAGGTAGCTTCTAACAGCCGCTGCATGTTCTGAGTGTGCGCCACCGGAGGCCAGAGAGATAGAGCACAATGCTGTCTGCTCTGTCATCTGAGACAAGGGTGCCGTGGCTAGCACTTTGGAGCACTGTGGTTGGCTGCAGAGGACTCGGTTGGCCAATGTGTGAGACAGGATGCTGGACTAGATGGACCCTCACTAGTCTGATCCAGCAGGTCTCTTATATTCTTCTCAGGGGAAGGCCTTGGCCTCTATGCCGTGTTGTTGGCCATCCAGAGGAACTGGTTGTCCACAGTGTGAGACAGGATGCACGCCGAATAATGCACTTTCAAACCTCTTCCAATGCACTTTACAACGGAAAGCTGTTGCGTGGAACGGCAACATCCACTTGCAAACGATTGCTAAAGTGCATTGAAAATGGACTGAAAGGGTATTATTCAAAACAGCCTTAGTATCCTATGCTTTGCTGATCCTTGAGGGTGGGGTAGGAGGACACTTGGGATTTTTTAACTTGGGCCCCGTTCACACGCTGAATTTGCTGCGGGAGAGCCACCAGCGAATGGCGGATTTTCCAGGTGCGATCACATTGCAACATCTGGCAAGTGGAGCGCACCCGTGGGCAACCCGTGGCGTACCGCAGAAAATGCGTGATAAAAACCTACCTGCTCAAAGGTACTAGCAAGCGGTTTGGCATGGGCTGCCTCCAGACTCCCTCGGTGTGATTGTGCCGGCGCGCGGCTTTTACCTCTGGCCCCTCGTTGACGCGCAGGTGAGGCGGGAAGGAACCGTGGTATGCTGCCGACGCGTGGGATCGTGTTCTGGTGGCACTGATTGGGATGGTGCAAATAGCCTGGCCTCCCCCCCGCATTATCCGGCCCATGTGACCGGGGCCTTGCAATGGCTTCTACGGGTATCTGGGTGGCTTAATAATATTGCATGGATATCAAGGACATGCCCAGTGGTGGAGAGGCTTAGGAAACCGAGGGAGCCACATTCTGGCCACTTACATGCCCCTGATGCGCTCCATTCTATGCCTGTGCTAGGCTCACTGTGGCACAGTGTCAAGCACGCCTTGTTACTGGCATCTCTCTCACTCACCCTGGCATATATTTGGGGTACACTGGCATGTGACTTCATTGCCAGCCTAAGACACTTGGAGGCCAAGCATGGGGTTGTAGTGCTAATGTTCTACGTTTGGAAATCAAGGAGATTAAAGCTTGTGTTGTAAAAAAGGAAATAAAAGTGTCCTATAAAATTGCCTCGCCTCCCCCCCCCCCGCCCCCTACATTATATCTTATCCCTGCATTTGTCTGGATCCAGATCGCTTCCCACGCTTGTCAGTCCAGGGTTTGTGTGGGAAGTTGATAGAGTGCATACCTCTACAGCTCAGGTGCAGAGCTCATGTTAAGGCATGCAATCAAAGCAGCCGAGAACAAGCTGGAGACAGGAGCAAAAATGGCAGCCTGTGGGGATGGTGGGAGACAGGCGGGCTTTGTACTGTGCAGAAAAGGAGGGGACTGCAGGGATCCAGAAAGGGCTTCCCTGAAAGGCTGGGGCTTAAGAAGAAGAAAAGTCATGGGAGCGACGGATAGAAGAAGCCATTCTGGACAAGGAAGACTTCACTTTCAGATCGTATGAAGGGGCAGTGGTGATTCGGGTGATCGGACTGGCTTTGTACCATGCAGAAAAGGAGGGGACCGCAGGGATCCAGAAAAGGCTTTCCTGAAAGGCTGGGGCTTAAGAAGAAGAAAAGTCATGGAAGCGATGGATAGGAAAGAAGAAGCCATTCTGGACAAGGAAGACTACACTGTCAGATCGTATGAAGGGGCAGTGGTGATTCGAGTGCTGTTGACTTTTGATGTAGAGAACACAGGATAAGACCTCTGTGAAGCTGTTTATACTACACTTTTCTGTCCAATGAGGGCAGCTAAAGCAGCTTACAAATTCATGAAAGGGATGTGAAACAGCATTAACCGTATTGCTGAACTTGCCCACACCCCTTAGCCACACCACCGCCAGGAGGAGAGAGAGAGGGGGTCTTGCATTTCCCTCTTGTTTTCCACACCTCCATTTCAGCGTTGAAGGTAAGATACGAGACACAAATATAAAAGTGTGAATTAAGCATCTGAAAGGAAGATGCGAACATTTAGCTGGACATTTGTGCAGATGCGCTTTGTTGTTTTCTTTAGCGTTACTGTAACTCGGGGGAGATCGAACAGCTGGGTTCGAGTCCAGTAGCACCTTTGAAACCAAGAGGATACCAGACAGACTTGAATCCGGCTGTTCTACTGAAGGCCAACATGGCTACCCTCTGAAACCAGCTTTGTGAAGACTGAATCCTATCGTTAAGCCCCATACCCACGTGGATGGGTTTTGGATGCCACATGGTAGCAATTAAATGGCCACTGAATGGCTTCTTGTTGCTTGTAGTGGCTGCTGAATGGCTTCTGATTGCTTACTTATTATTAATTTTTCTTATCCTGCTTTTCTCCCTAGTTGGACTCAAAGCAGCTCACTGCATAGTTCTCTCCTGCTGCACCAAATCCTCTCAGCAACAGCCCTCTGAGGTAGGTTAGGATGAGAGACTGTGGCTTGTCCAAGGTCACCTGGTGAGTTTCCAAGACAAAGCAGGGATTCAAACCTGATTCACCCAGGTCCTAATCTGACACTCTAACCATTATGCAGCACTGGTTCTTCAGTGTACAGTCCAATCCCTCCAGCGGTATGGATTCAGCCTTCCTCAGAGGAAGTTTCCTTAGGCATGTGGAAGTGTTCAGATTTTGCTTAGTGGAGTGGGTAGGGTCCATCCGACTATGTCACCTCTTTGGTGTAGTGGTTAAGTGTGCGGACGCGGGGTTTGGGGAGGGGAGGGACTTCCAATGGGGTCACAGAGTCCACCTTCCAAAGTAGCTGTTTTCTCCAGGTAAACTGATTTCTTTCACCTGGAGATCAGTTGTAATAGTGGGAGATCTCCAGCCAGCACCAGGAGGTTGGCAAGAAGAAGAAGAAGAGATTGGTGGTAACTACTGTTACCACCAACGATCCTAGCAAATGCTCGGATCTTAGATCTGGTCGTGACGTATCGCTAGGCCTTCCGGTGCGAGGATGATGAGCGGTGGAATAACATAGAACGAGATCTGGAAGCACGCCATCTAATACTGTTTGCACTTTATTGTTAACTGTAACTTATGTTTTAAAGTAATTGTTATGATATTTTACAGAGTTTTTAAGTTTTATGTATGTCAACCAGGTACATTGTACCGTTTTGTTAGCCGCCCTGAGCCTGCTTGCGGGTTGGGCGGGGTATAAATATAATAAATAAAAATTGGATTTATACCCCACCCTTCACTACCCAAAGGAGCCTCAGAGCGGCTTACAAACTCCCCACAACAGACACCCTGTGAGGTAGGTGGGGCTGAGAGAGCTCTTTCGAGAACTGCCCTTTAGAGAACAGCTCTGAAACAACTTGTGACTGACCCAAGGTCACACCAGCCGCTGCATGTGGAGGAGTGGGCAATCAAACCTGGTTCTCCCAGATCAGAGTCCGTGCTCTTAAGCACTACACCAAACGCTAACACTTGCTGATATTGCTCTAAACCCTTCCTGACCAAGACTGTTCCTCAGCTTATTCTGTACCTTGACGTCACTAGCATACTCATGAAAGTTAGGGCTGTCGTCTGAAGATGCTGGGATAAGGACACCCAGGCACTGCACCTGGAAGAGATCCATCACTTCTTCTTACTAAAAGCTCTTCTGACTGAAACCACCATTTTCCTCTCAGTTTCCCCCCTGCCAGATAAGCTTTTTCCTTCAGACGCCGACGCCGCCACCACTAGCAACTGCTTAATCTTCACTCACTGTCACCAGGCCGAGACTATTATCCCCTGCCAGACGATTCAGCCAATTAAAGCTCGCTATATCCCAGGCCCTCGCTTCATTGGCTCGAAGCTAACGGCCAATGGAAGTGGTTCAATCGTCCACTAAGTAACCAAACATAACTTTGGCCAATCGGAAGTGATGAATTTAGAATCTTTCTGCCCCCATATAAATGTGAGAGAGGCTCACTGAAAACCTCAGACAAAAACACTCCCTTAGCCATGCTGGTTCGGCATCAATCCCAGAGGCCTACATAATGTATAGTTTTATTTACACAATCACAATGAAAATAGCTCATGTTTACCTCATAACTTTGTAATTTCTTAATAGTAAATGTTACCTTGTCCATACTGAACTATTATTTATATTCTTAAGTACTGGCAACAGTCTACATAGGATTTTAGGTGTTCCTCCATACACAGTAAAGGAGAAAATAAAAGAAGGGGAGTTAAAACAAAATCAAGAAAATTCAAGATCTAAAACACCCAAAGTCAAAGAACAAAGTTTGAGTCCAGTGGCACCTTTAATTTATTTACTTATTTATTTGGTTGGTTCGATTTCTATCCCGCCCTTCCCGCAAGTAGGGTGGGTTACAACATTAATATAAAACAATAAAATCAAGATTAAAACTATAAGCTTAACCCTTAAACAATGGCGATCAAACTACATCACCTAATTCTGGGTATAAGCTTTTGTGTGCATGCACATTTCTTCAGACTTTAGACACAGAATCATAGAGTTGGAAGGTACCTCCAGGGTCATCTAGTCCAACCCCCTACACAATGCAGGAAGTTCACAAATACCCCACACACACTCCCCCAGTGACCCCCGTTCCATGCCCAAAAGATGACAAAAAACACTCCAGGCTCTCCGGCCAAAGTGGCCTGGAGAAAAAATGCTTCCTGACTCCAAAGTGGCAATCAGCATTTCCCTGGGTGCATAAGAAATGGTGATCGGAACTAAGCACTGATGCAACATTTCCTGCTCTCCCTCTCTCTCATGATCTGCCTAAATTCACAGAATCAGCATTGCTGTCACACAGTTTATACTCAGAATTAAACTTCGTTGGTCTTAAAGGTGCCACTGGACTCAAACTTTGTTCTATTGCTTCAGACCAACATGGCTACCCATCTGAACCCAAAGTCAAATCCACAGTTTAGGTTATCCCACAAACAAACAAAAAGCATCAGTATAGCAAAACAAGGAGAAGAAGAACTTGGATACTGAAGGCAGGACAAATAGCACAGGTATTTCTACCCTATAGGTCTGCCAACCTCTAGGCGGGACCTGGAATTCTCCCAGAATTCCAGTTGATTTCCAGACGACAGTTCCCCTGGAGAAAATGGCAGCTTTGGAGACTGGAGTCTATGGGCATCACATCCCTGCTGAGTTCCCACCCCTCCCAAACTCTGCCCTTCCCAGGCCCTGCCCCCGAATCTCCAAGAATGTCCTAACACAGATCCGGCAACATGACTACCCTTGAATATATGCCTCCCCTCCTTTTAAGGTCTATATGGGGAGCCATTTGTGCTGAAGGTGGGGAAAGGTAAAATCCTTTCTACTTTCTCCATTCTGAATCTGTGGCTGTAATTTACCTTAAAAAGACAGACAGGAGTCCGTAATCTCAGTTACACCAAGGTTGTCCCTCTGTTTCTACCTGTGCCACCTTACAGGGTTATTATGAGTCTGAACGATTCTGCATCTGGCATTCACTCCACATTTTCTCAACTGGGAGGAAAAGGGGCAGAGCCAAACCAAATTAAAATAGAAGAAGAAGAAGAGGAGGAGGAGGAGATTGGATTTATACCCCGCCCTTCACTTAGAGTCTCAGAGCGGCTTACAAACTCCTTTCCCTTCCCCTCCCCACAACAGACACCCTGTGAGGTAGGTGGGGCTGAGAGAGCTCTGACAGAAACTGCTCTTTTCAAGAACACCTCTGACAGAACTATGGCTTGCCCAAGGTCATCCAGCAGCTGTATGTGGAGGAGAAGTGGGGAATCAAACCTGGTTCTCCCAGATTAGAGTCCGCGCCCCTGGACGGCACACCAAACCACCTTGGGGCAATGCTGTTCTGACTGCAAAGTCACCCCTGGACGGCCATAAATCTATGCAGAAGGTACCATAAAACCCGATGATCAAAGAAAGCGAAAGCGGCCTGCAGTCTAGAGGGTGCCATAATATCTGAAGATCAAAGAAAGTGAAAGCAGCATGCAATGCAGAGGGGAATTTCCAATGTGGCTTTCGTAAAACAACGGAGGGAAAAGCCAGTGCAGAATCGCCCTCTCAGACAGAGCGAGGCTAAAATGTCACTCTGAACGTCTTGAAGAGGCAGGGTGTTCCCTTCTTGGTGTTGCTGCGGGGAGGCATCCGGTGGGTCTGTACTTGAGTGTGAGAAATCACTAGGGTTGCTATCTGGTCAGGTTCGAACCTGCTGGTTTTATGCTTTCTGCGTTTCCCAGCCCCACACCCCTTCCTTAGCCTCGGGGCTCATCTCTAGGCAAATATTTAATGTGGGAAAGGTCTGGAGCGCGGGGTGGGGGGAGTCGGTATACCACAAGGAGGGGATCCATTTCTATGTTTAGCTACAGGTGCCAAAATGTACAAGCACATTCCTAATCCCTGGGATAGGGAGTTGCATGAGAATCGAAAAAACAAACAAGGAGGTCCCCCCCCCCCCAGCAAATGAGCTCGCAGGGAGCGAAGAGGCCAAGAACAGAAAATGGGGGTAAGATTTGAAAAAGGTGATGGTATAACAAGGGGAGACCCTGAAACGTGATCCTACTCAGCAACTAACTTTATTCACAATGAAGACTGGAGGGGTGGGGGTGGCAAGCCCCCTACAGATGCCAGCCTCCAGGTGGGACCTGGAGATTCCCTGGAGTTACAGTTCATCGCCAAACTACAGAGATCAGCTTCCCTGGAGAAAATGGATACTTTGGAAAGTGGACTCTGTGGCATTGTATCCCACTAAGGCCCCTGTCTTCCCCACGTTCCATTCCCAAATCTTCAGGAGTTTCCCAGCCTGGATATGGCAACCTTACATCCCCAGCTACCGCCGGTGGCCAGGGGGGACCTGACAACCCTACCCCCCTGACCCCTCTAATCTACTGAGAGCCAGCTTGGCGTAGTAGTTAAGAGCAGCGGACTCTAACCTGGAGAACCGGGTGACCACCTGAAGCGAGGCAAAAGCACTCTGAGCCAGTGTTCCCTCTAAGAGCCAGTTTGAGAGCCAGTTTGGTGTAGTGGTTAAGTGGTTAAGTGTGCGGACTCTAATCTGGGAGAACCGGGTTTGATTCCCCACTCCTCCACTTGCACCTGCTGATGTGACCTTGGGTCAGTCACAAGCTCTGGCACAGCTGTCCTTGAAAAAGAGCCGTTTGTGTCAAGAGTTCTCTCAGCCCAACCCACCTCACAGGGTGTCTGTTGTGGGGAGGGGAAGGGAAAGGAGTTTGTAAGCCGCTCTGAGACTCCAAGTGAAGGGCAGGGTATAAATCCAATCTCTTCTTCTCTCTTCTTCTTCTAAGCTGCAGAGGTCATTTCGGGGGGGGAAC
>NW_015168073.1:684244-717649 GCF_001447785.1 Gekko japonicus
CTCATGGGGCTCGGCAGTGGAGCTGCAAGGCCGGCGGTGGCGGCGGGGACCGTTGGCGGTGGGGTGTGTGGCCTTATGACACACTTTCGGTGATGTCAGGGGGTGTGGCCTTATGACACACTTCCGGTGATGTCAGGGGGTGTGGCATATGCTAATGAGTTATGCTAATGAGTTCCCCTAGCTCTTTTTCTACGAAATGACCCCTGCTAAGCTGAGTTAGTGTGAGCTAGCTCACAGTTTTTTAGCCTCCGGCTCGCACATTTATGTCTTCGCTCAGGAAGGATGGCTCCAAAGCAAACTGATTTATGCAGTAGCCAAATCGCTCACTCACAACTTTAATGCCGGTAGCTCACAAAGTAGATTTTTTGCTCACATGACTCCACAGCTTAGCTCCACAGTTCTCTCAAAGCTCTCTCAGCCCCACCTACCTCACAGGGGAGGGGGAGGGGAGGAGATTGTAAGCCGCTCTGAGATTTCCGGGTGAAGGGCAGGGTATAAATCCAACTCCTCCTCCTCCCATTGCACAGAGGCTGTTTAACCCCCACGCTTCCTTTGCTTCTGGAATTGGCAATTGGGGTGAACCAGATGGTATCTGCGGGCGAGATCTGGCTCAGGGACATCAGGTGCTGTGCTTCCTAGGCTAGACAATCAGGTGTAGGTAGAGACTGGCATGATGTGGTCCATGGGGTCGCAAAGAGTTGGACTCGACTGTGCGACTGAACAACAACAAAGACTGACGGGGATGAGTAGAGAATACCACAGGGAGCCAGGACATTTGCGAAGGAAGATTTGATCTCCTCAGTCTGATGAACCTTGAGGGCAAGGCTGCTGCGAAACCGAAAAGGCATTAAAACCTTGATTTTTGGTGTGGCTTATCTAAAGCCCGTTAAGCCTAGGAGAAATGAACAGGGCGGGTAAAAGGTAAAGATAAAGGTTCCCTTGCTCAAAAGCCAGTCAAATCCGACTCTAGGGTTGCGGTGCTCATCTGCGTTTCAAAGCCAAAGAGCCAGCGCTGTCCGAAGACGTTTCCGTGGTCATGTGGCCGGCATGACTAAACACCAAGGTGCAGGGAACGCTGTTACCTTCCCACCAGAGTGGTACCTATTTATCTACTTGCAATTTCTTGCTTTCGAACTGCTAGGTTGGCAGGAGCTGGGCCAGAGACGGGAGCTCACTCCGTCATGCGGCACTCGGGTCTTGAACTGCTGAACTACCGACCTTCCGCAGCCTGCAGTTCAGCGTCTTAACCACTTAACAGCTGCTTAAATAGCCTGAGAGCCCAAGTGTGCAAGACAAAGTAGGTCGGCTCAGACATAAAATCCACTGTATTCAACGGGGTTTAATCTCAATCCCAGGAAAGTGTTTTCAGGACTGCAGCCTAAATGACACAGAGGGAGATTTTCTGTGGATGTAGCTTTTAAGAGGTCTGCCCTTACCATAAGGTTATTATGTGAACTATTTGAGGTATGACCGTTCCCATCTTTAATGATGTTCCAGCAAAATCTCCACACGTATATATTTTCCAGACGTCCCTCTGTATGTAATCTGATTATAGCAAAGGGTGGCTTGGAGACCTTTTAAACTGTTTAATATAGTATAGTTTATGGCTGTCCGTGAGCTCAGTGCCCTTTTTGTGGTGGTCCCGTCACAGACTCCCCCTGCCGTGCTACAAGCGTGCTCCACACGAGGGTAAGGCCCCATGCCATGCCCCCGCCTGTCTGAGCTATGGGATTTCTATATAGTGCTTGGCTGCAGACTTAGGATCCTGAGCTACGCTGCTTGCTTAGGGAGGCCAGCCTCCAGGTGGGACCTGGGGACCCCCTGGAATTGCAGCTCATCTCCAGGCTAGAGAGATCAGTCCCATTGGAGAAAATGAATGCTTTGAAGGGTGGACTCTGTGGCATTGTATCCCACTGAGGCCGCTGTACACCTCAGTCTCCATCCCCAGATCTCCAGGAGTTTCCCAACCATGATCTAGCAACCTTACCCCTCCATCTCCCCCCGGTGGCTAGGGGAGACCTGGCAATTCTAGCTGCTTCAGGGCTTGGGAACAGTCTAGGGCAAGGGTGTCAAACATGTGGCCCGGGGGCCAGATGAGGCCCCACCCTGGGGGGCTTCTATCAGGCCCGCAGTGGAACTGGCTGTCTTCTGCTTCTGCTTGCAGTTCTGCTGCTGCTGCCTCATTGTAGGTTTGCAGCTTACAGATACACACCTGAACAGCATACTCAAGATTGCAACAGCACAGACATTTTTATGCAATAATTCAGAGCAAGAGGTGTCAGTTATCAGACAGTTAAATAAACAAAATATTGCAAAAGTGTTAATGTTTCAAGCATGTTTTTATTTTAAGTAAAAAAATTCCTCTGTATTTGTGTCCTTTATAAAGTTTATATCTCCGTTACCTGGCATTACATTTTATGACACACACGGCCTGGCCCAACAAGGTCTCATTTATGTCAGATCTGGCCCTCATAACAAATGAGTTCGACACCGCTGGTCCAGGGAGGTGCAGGCTACCCAGTTTCTCCATGCGTATGGGATGTTTTTTTGTTGGAAGTGAAAAGCTTTATGCCAGAGGTGTCAAACTCATTTGTTATGAGGGCCAGATCTGACATAAATGTCACTTTGTCCAGCTGGGCTATGTGTGCCATAAAAATTAATGGCAAGTACCGGAGATAGAAACTTTATAAAGGACAGCAGCTGGTAAGCTCGGAGTTGGTGTATCCTCACTGCAAGGCCCCGTGGGCTGGGAGTGGTGTGCAAAGAAAAACCCACATGGGTGGACTGGAGAGCCAGAGGTGCAACACTGGGCATAGACACTCCTTGCTGCTTGACTGCTGCAGACAAGGTTGTTCTGCCATGCTGAAGATAAATTGGAGTGGCTCCGCCCACTCCCCCCCCGGCAGTCCCCTGTTCCCTCCCTTGCACCAGTTGCTTGTGGGCCGCATAAGAGCCCTGGGCGGGCCGCTTCCGGCCCCTGGGCCATATGTTTGACACCCCTGCTTTACGCTGTCTCTTAGCCTCGGACTTCAGAGGGAGTTAAAGTGATAGACAGGACAGGACCTGTGCACCCCTTCCTTTCTGCTGCTTTGATGAGGTACCCAGAGGTTTGGGTGGTGTGATGTGTCAGCCCCAATGTTCCCTCTAAGCTGTGGTGGCAGTCCCTTGTTCCCTCCCTTGCACCAGTTGCTTGTGGGCCGCATAAGAGCCCTGGACGGGCCGCTTCCGGCCCCTGGGCCTTATGTTTGACACCCCTGATTTACGCTGTCTCTTAGCCTCAGGGAGTTAAAGAGATAGACAGGACAGGACCTGTGCACCCCTTCCTTTCTGCTGCTCTGAGAAGTTTGGGTGGTGTGATGTGTCAGCACCAGGGTTTGAGGGGCTTAGGCAGCCAACTCCGTCCCGCTGCCATCATGGTCTGCCCCAGTGCTACCCAAATGTACAGTACGTGGGTGCAGCTCCAGATATGCCAGTGTGTTTCTGGGAATGACGGTGCTTCTGTGAGACATGCTGGTACAGGGCTCAGTCAGCATCCTAAACGTTTAGAGTGTAGGATGTCTAGGCCCATTTTGGTAGAAAGGCAGAATATAAATCCCCTAAACATACGAAACGCTCTCCAGATCCTGTGTAATTTTTGAAGCATCTAAAGATACTAGGCACTGTACAACAATAATTATAAATCTCTGGGCCTTGTTTACAGGATTGTAAACTCTTTGCCTGTGACTTGATGTGTACACATTTGCCTCCACATGGGCCCAACATGTATTGCTTAAAGTTTTCATAGCCCAGTAAGGGACAGAGGCAGGGGGTTCCCATCACAGAATTACTATTAGCAAAGGGTAATCCTGGCAATGAAATAGCTTTATTATGGCCTAAACTGTCGTGGATTAGAGGCGGTTGTGTGTTTGTGTGTCTGCCTCTCAGAACAGTGAGTCCAAAAGGCCATGGAAATACATCAGGTTGCCAGTTCTGGGTTAGAAAATTGCTGGAGACTGGAGGTGAAGTTTGGGGACAGCAGGGGAGGGACCTCTGTGGAGTATAATGCCATAGAGTCCAGTTAGGGTTGCCAGTTCTGGGCTGGCAAACTCCTGGAGATTTTCGGGGTTGACCCTGGGGAGGGTGGGGTTTGAGGAGAAAGACTTCAGCAGGGTGTAACGCCATAGAGATCAACTTCCAATACAGCCATTTTCTCTAGGGTTGCTAATCTCTGCCACCTGGAGATCAGCTGTAATTCTGGGAAATCTGCCACCATCTGGAGATTTGTATCCAAAAGACAGCTCACGGGAAGAGACTGGCAACCCTAGGTCCACCCTCCAAAGCAGCCATTTCCCCTCACAGGAACTGACTTCTGTAAGTCTGGAGATCAGTTGTAATCAGTGTTCCCTCTAAGCTGAGTGAGTGTGAGCTAGCTCACAGCTTTTTAGCCTCCGGCTCACCCATTTTTGTCTTAGCTCAGGAAAGATGGCTCCAGAGCAAACTCATTTCTGCGGCAGCCAAATCGCTCGCTCACAACTTTAATGCCAGTAGCTCACAAAGTAGAATTTTTGCTCACAAGACTCCACAGCGTGGAGATTTCTTGGTATTACCAATGTTCCCTCTAGAACATTGGTAATACCAAGAAATCTCCACGCTCCACCTGGAAGTTGGGAACCCAGGAAATACAACACGGATATATATTTTTTTAAATGGCAGTATTGGAATCCAGGCCTTTTTCGAAAATGGCAGAATTGGAATCCAGGCCTTTTAAAGAGGACAAAGGCGAGCGTTGAAAGGTACAAGAGCCACCCTGCAGCAAGACAGGTTCCACGCCCTCGTTCCCTCAGCGACTGCCGCAACAGCACGAAAGACACGGGTGTGGAGATCACGTGTGGAAGGGCGCACCACCCATTCACTCCCCCCCTTACCCCGCCTTCTTCGTCTTCGCCCATCTCCGAGGAGCAGCGCGCTGTCCCTTTAAGCCTCCCCTCCCCCTCGCCGTCTCGGCCACGCCCCCCAGCCAATCCCAGCTCTGTAGCGGCCGGAACGGAGCGGCTGCGCCTCCAATGGGAGAGGCCGGTGCGGGCACTATTGTTGATGAGGCGGCCGGAGCGGTCGCATCGGCGAGAGAGGGGCGCCTCACGAGTGTCTCCATGAGGGCGAACCGCTGAGGGAGACGAGAAAGGGAGCGTGGGGGGAGGCGGGGGTTGTCGGTTTTTCTCCCACCGTTTGGAATTTTGCCCCTCGGGGGCACCCGTCGCGAGAACGGTTATGTCTTCCCACCCGCCGCGCGTGAGGCGCAACGGCTCCCCAACGCCCGCCGCTGCCCCCCTGGGGGGAGGGGGAGCCGCGGCGGCGGCGGCTGTGCCGACGCCTGGCGGGGCGGCCGGAGCGGGGAACAGCAGCAGCAGCGGCAGCCGCCTCCAGCCTATGCGGGCCACGGTGCCTTTCCAGCTGAAGCAGCACGGCAGCCCCACCAGGAACGGCGGCGGGGGAGGCATTCCGCGCGCGGCGGTCGCGGCCCCTCAGCCTCCGCCGCCTCCCGCGCCGCCGCCTTCCTCGCGCACCGCCAGCCCGACGCGCCCAGCGGTGCTGGGGAACGGCAGCAGCCCCGCAGTAGCCACGCAGACGCCGGCGGGGGTGGCCGGCGGCGGCAGCAGCGCCTCCTCCTCGGCGTCGTCCACGGCGCGCGGCAGCCCCACGGGCGCGGGAGGGTCGCGGGGGAGCCCGCCTCGCGCTGCCCACCACCACCAGCTGCCGCCGCCGCCTCCGCCGCCTCCCCCCTCCTTGGCGGCGGCCTCGACCCCCTCGCCCTGCTCCTCGCCCGTCTCGCCGCCCCTGCCCGAGAGCAGCGCCTGCGCCTCGGCCTCCTCCTCCTCGGCGGGGGGAAGGATCCGGCATCGCCAGCGGCGGCGCTCCCCGGAGCAGAGCACCCGGGCCTCCCCCGAGAGGAAGAGCCCCAGCTCCCCGGTCTGCAAAGGTGAGTGCCCCCCCTCCCCCGCATACACACTCCCCTCCCCCCATTTGTGCAGCGAAATTCTGCTTTGTGGGCTTCCTGGCATTAGAGTTGTGAGCGAGGGATTTGGCGACTGCATGAATGAGTCTGCTCTGGAGCCCCATCCCTTCCTGAGCGAAGACAAAAACGTGTGAGCCGGAGGCTGAAAAAATCTGTGAGGTAGCTCACACTCACTCAGCTTAGAGGGAACACTGCTCACGATGTGTAAGGGGCTGCTGCTTTGATTGGGCTTCCATAGGAGGTTGACTTGTAATTCTGGGGGGGGGGAGGGTTGGGGGGAGGGGTGTTGTCAAGTGGCCAGGGAAGTTTCCTGGGGTACCTATTTCTGCCTGATATGAGGCTTGGGTTTTTCTTACTGCCTGTTGTGCCATGTGGGCTCTTTTACATTTTTGAGAAGCTGGAGACTCTTTGGGGGTGTTGTGTGTGTGTGTGTGTGTGAGAGAGAGAGAGATTGTGTAGCACCTCATTTTACTTGTCTGCTTCTTTCTCCTGCAGGTTTCTTGTGGTACTTCTTTTTTTGGGGGGGTCCTCAGGTGGTCAGGGAAGTTTCCTGGGGTACACGAGGCAATGGTGTTACTGTCTATTGTACCATGGATTGTTTTATGGTTTTATTGTGTTTATTGTAAGCCGCCCTGAGCCCACTCAAGTAAATAAAGATGAATGTAGAAGCTGGTCTGCCCCAGGAACAATGACTGGGAGCCTGTTTTCAGTTTTGCATCGAGAGTGTGGGCATGCCTGGCTGCTGCAGGGCAGGAACATGAGCCCGGCCACGAGGCCGAGGGGGACTTCTTCGGCACTCTGTGTACTTTTCCAGCCCGGCTCTTTCCCATTGTTGAGAAGCTGGACACTCTTTGGGGGGTGTCGAGTGTGGCACCTCATCCTACTTGTTTGCTTCTCTCTCCTGCATTTTTTTTGTGACTTGGGGAAAAGAGCTCGCTTCTCTCTTGAGCTGGCCTCCCATAACTTAAAGACTAGTGGGTTTCTCAGTACCTTAAAGGAGTTTTGTGGGGTTGTGTATGCTGAATCTGCTGTGAAATGCTGCAAAGTAACCGACTTTATAGCCTGGAAAGTGCAAAATGGAAATAGAGGTGTGAAAGGGCATGACTAGACATGTCTGACTGATTTCCATGCATGATGAAGTGTGAATGCACATGAAAGCTTATACCCAGAATTAAAGATTGTTGGTCTTAAAGGTGTTACTGGACTCCAACTTTGTTCTGATTTCCATGCAGTTTTGCAGGCAGCTCTGATAAATTTGCTGAAATGCTAAGGCAGTGGTGGTGAACCTATGGCATGGGTGCCAGAGGTGGCACTCAGAGCCCTCTCTGTGGGCACACGTGCCATCGCCCCAGCCAGGCCCAGACCATCATTAAAGTGTCGAATTCTCTGCCAAATAATTTTAAGTAAATGAAAGTATTTGGGATTGTTTTCCTTACTTTGTTTGGATCATCTTAAGTTAATGTATGAGTTGTTTTTTCTAAAGTAAAACCTCAGTATTCAGGGTAAATTGCCGTGTTGGCACTTTGTGATAAATAAGTGGGTTTTGGGTCGCAGTTTGGGCACTTGGTCTCTAAAAGGTTCGCCATCACTGTGCTAAGGATTAGATGTTGGCTTTTCTTTGCTCAGCATGACTGAAGAAAGAAAGGAAGGCAGTGTTGTATGTAAGATCGTGACTCTTGGTTTTGGACACCCCCCCCCCCCCGTTTGTGGCAATTTAAAATTTACTATATAGCAGGGGAAAGGAATAGAGGACATTTTGAGGGGTAGCATAGAGCGTAGCATGCCTTGCTGACTAGTTAACATATCTTACATCTAATAAACCTCTTAAGATATTCTCTCATAGACTATAAAGAATGCATACCAACCTGGAAGTCCTACTGACTTATCCTGGCACATATTCAGTATGTACAGGATTGACATCAATACAGGAAGTATTCCATATTATTAAAAACCCTAGATGTGGTGGGGATCTTTTAAGCCTTTCTGAAGGTAACAGATGCAAAAGTAGATTCAGGTGGATAGCCATGTTAGTCTGAAGCAGCAGAACAAAGTGTGCAGGCAAGAAGTGTTGCTTGCACACGAAAGCTTATACCTTGAATAAAACTTTGCTGGTCTTAACGGTACCACTGGACTCAAACCTTGTTCAAATGCAGAAGCAGTATGATTTACTGGTTAGAGTGTTGTACGGCACCAGAATGACCTGTGTTCAAATCCCCACTTGACCGTGAACCTTCCTGGGAGTCTTAGGGCCAGTCCTACTCCCTCACCCCAACTTTCCTCATTGCTTGTTGTGTGGGTAAAATAAGAGCCATGAGTTGCCCTGAGTTTTCTTGGAGGAAAAGAGGATAAAAATATGCTAGAAAACAAAGGCAGACTACATGGTTTCATGTGCTCTTGAGGCCAAGTTGAGGATGGTGATGGTGGAAAGTAGTCAATTTGCAAGTGACTGCTGGGGACTCGAAGAGATAAACAGGTGGTTTGTCATTGCCTGCCTCTGCGAAGCAATCCTGGACTTCTTTGGTGGTCTTCCATCATGTACTAATCAGGGCTGACCTTACTTAGCTTACAAGATCTGATGGGATCAAGCTAGCCTGGGCCATCCGGTTTAGGGCAAGATGATGGTAGACCCAAAGGAAACAGAAGTGCATAGTGAAGCAGTAACCTCAGGAAAACAAAAATACTGTAGAAAGTAAAGTTGCCCCAGTCCCTTTAGGCCAGGGGTGGCCAAACTTGCTTAACATAAGAGCCGCATAGAATAAACGTCGGATGTTTGAGAGCCACAAGACATGAACAGATATAACCCATGCATTTTTATAGGTAAATATGCAAATTTGCTTTTTCTTAACATTAAATGAGACTGCCAAAAATAAAAAGGGGTAAAAATAGATATTGATAATGATTAGATGGGGAGAGAGAAAGGTGGAAAGAAAGTGTGAATAAAGCAAATAGATGGGATGGAGGGAGAGGTAGAAAGAAAGCAACTTTAACTTTAAATGCATCTTCCAAGATCCCTACACCCCCGCGCCAGCTGGATTGGCTTGGAGAAGGGGTTTAAAGGGACAAATGCCTTCTCTAAGCC
Source organism: Gekko japonicus (assembly GCF_001447785.1). Taxonomy (NCBI): domain Eukaryota; kingdom Metazoa; phylum Chordata; class Lepidosauria; order Squamata; family Gekkonidae; genus Gekko; species Gekko japonicus. The sequence goes on from NW_015168073.1 coordinate 693,316, forward strand.
GGCTGTTGGGGGGGGTGAACACATTCAAAGTTGCTTTCTTTCTCTGCTCCCCCCAGCTCAAGCCTACCCAAAGAAGGGAACACTGGCTAAGGAAGGAAAGGCCAATCAGGGAGGCATGCCTCCCCTTCGCTTCCCCAGCCACCATGCCGGGAGCCACACAATATGTGTGAAAGAACTGCATGAGCCCCAGTTTGGCCACCCCTGCTTTAGGTGATCAGTAAACAGAGAAGGTAGGAATACAGAGGTGTGCTGTTCTTTTGGCCAGTAAAGAAGCACAATGTTGGCATATTGGGCTGGGAAGACCTGGGTTCAGTACCCCAAAGTACCATAAAACCTCACAAGTTGACCTTTGGCCATTCGCTGTGATGACTAAAATTGGGGAATGGGAATGAACAGCTGTGTCTGCTATCTCGCACTCTAAGATGGAAGAATGAGATAAAAATCTAATACAGTAAGTTGGAGGAAATCATTAATATCTTAGGGATTCTGCATTTTTTGATAGTGTTTTGATATAGACTTCCGGGATGCTCTGTGAGTGGCCTTGTGAATTCAAAGAAGAGGCAGCTTTCTATGCGTAACAAGCCACGTGTAGAGGCATAATAGTACTGGGCAGCCTTGTATGTAATCCACTTGCCTAGTCACCTGTGGTGAGTAATGAGTGCTTCCAGGCAAGGAATATCTTATAAACTGGGAAGAAATAGGCTGCTTTCTTTTTTCATTTCCCGCCCCTTTTCCCTGCCTTGTCATTAGTCTACAATTATCCAAAATAGGTATGTGTAAGCAGGTAACTAATGCGGTGTTGTTGCTATTAAGACTGACTTATTTACCAGGGTGTGCCGATACATTTTGAAACAATGTAAATGCCTTCCCTTAGATTACTAATACTGAAAAATAAAAGGAATTCAGAAGTGTCGCATTAACTGCCCAGTTCCAACTTTCTTCAGAGAAGATGTCATTAAGATACATCCAGTTTTATATTTCTCCTTATTTGGGACCACTTGGGCTGTTTCCCAGGCAGTATATATAGGTTCATGTTGCATGGCTACAAATGATAGGTTTGATTTCCTTAATCATTTGAGAAAAACTAAGAATATGAGTCAAGGGGCTGTGTTGAAACTACCTGTGTAGATTTCTTATATGTGGAACCATCTCCTCTAGTTAAACCAGTTCATACTGGTGTGACTTTTACTGGTTAGTGCATATGATTTATTTTGGTCAGTTTTAATAGATTTTTTTTAAATCTATGTTTTCCAGCCTTTTGCATTCTTGAAGAGGACATTAAAAAGAATATTCTTGAGTCCATTGTTCAGAAAGTTCATGTCCTGAGGGCGTCTGTTCATCAGTATGTATGTTTGATAATGTTGAATCAGAGTGCCATTGGAAAATGAGTAGTGTAATTTTAAACTGTTGCCCCACCTAGCACTTTAACTGAATTTCATGAGTGGAAGCTTATCATTAACAGTTATGTGGCGTGGCGATTTCCATGTAAAGTGGCTGGTTAATTTACAACTGTCAGAATGAAAATGCCCTTGTTTTACTTGGGATATGATGGAGGAAGGATGAAAGTTATAGGTTTGAAGGTGGAAAATCGTTTTTGGGTCAAGTTAAGGCAGATGTAATCTGTCATCAGGCAAGTCTTGTATAGGTGACTGCTGGGTTGCAAACTAACCCAGCAAATCTTCAGGAAATATGGCTTATGAAGAATGGGTATTTTGACACATCTTTTGTACAATTTAAACCTATTTACATTTACATTTTTGTTTGTTTTCATGTAAGCCGCCTTGAGCCAGTTTTTACCGGCAAGGCGGGGTATAAATTGGAAATAAATAAATAAAATAAATCAAATGTTTGATCTATGGCTATACATGTGAAAGGGGCCCTAGATTTCAGTAGGATTTTGGCATTGTGTGTTAAATACCCCCCCAAGACATGGATATTCTTTCTAGCAGCTAGCTGTTTGGACTTTGGCTAAATAGTATGTGTGCTATTCCTTAGGTCCTCTTCTCTCTACTTAGTCTTTCTCTAAAAGGGCCAAGATGCATATGTTCCAGTTAACTTATTTTTTTTTTGCTTCTGGTTTGCGCATAATGAAAAAAAGGTTGGCCTTGGTTTTATGGATTAATTGGAATCTTACATTTCCTTATATGTGAGCTAAGTATCTTACTGCTTGAAAATAGAAGCTATAATTCTGTGTTGAGGAAAAGAGAATGGTATTGAAGGCATGTAAAACCATTTTACAAAGACTATACGCGAATCTGGATGGGAGACAATTCCGTGCCATGTGTCAGTTGCTTTCTTTGGAGGGCAAGTTAGATAAAACTATAATGGTGGCTGTTCAACTATGTAATATGAATTCTGTATTTTCTTGAATTGCTGTTGCATCTCATCTCTCTGCCAAATTTGAAACTGTCCACAAAAAGTTGCCTGGAAGGAAAAGAAACAAGACAAGCCAGAATATATAAGGCTGTGGATTATAGAGGAGTGGATAAATTGGAATGTTCCATGTATAGATTAGTTTTCAGTGTACAGTTACAACAACTTGCCGTAAGTTGCAGATTGCCTTTCTGAAATCATTAGCAGCCCACTTTATTCCATTTTCAGGATATAAATTTTCATACTTCTGGTCTCTGAGGGCTAGATCATTTAGACTGATAGTTTCTTGTGCTCGAATGTTAGTTCTAAACCCTATTGAGAGAAGTATATTTTTCGCACACAAAGCTTTTGGTGGTGAATGCAATACAAAGAATCTGTTCTTTGAGTTTGAAATACAGGAAGAACTTGAATGTGTGCAGTAGTAACCTTTTATCTCTCCCCCTGCCCCCCCAAGAGAGAGAGAATTTAGGGAAGCATCTCGGTGATTAGATAAACTATTTATGTAGTGAGCCTGTGTCTGCTTTTTAAAATAAAAGAACTAGCTTTTGGATGTGATTGTGTAGGGTACAAAAAATAAGGGACTGAATTAAGAGGTCCCTCTTTCGTCTTCCTTCTCTGCCTCTCCATTTGCAGTGACTGTGTCGCCCTAAAATGGGCTCTAGGAGTCTGGGGGAATGGATCTTCCAGAGCAGATTTTGGGAGAGCCACAGGGGGGGAGGGGCTGTGGCTCAGAAGAAGAGCCTCTGCTTTGCATGAGAAGGTGCCAAGTTCGATCCTCATCATTGCCAGTTAAAAGGACCAGACAGTAGGTGATGTTGAAAGACCTTTGCCTGAGACCCTGGAGAGCTGCCTGTCTGAATGCACAAGACTGACCTTGATGGACCAGTGGTTTGACCCAATATAAGGCAGCTTCATGTGTGTTCACGTGTGTGTGTGTGTGTGTGTACACAGAAAGCGAGAAAAGTCAGCAACTGCTTCTCAGTTGTGCAGCAGAATCTCTGGGTTCATGCCATGGCCTGTCAAATAAGAGGGCCTTTCAGAGTAGTATTTAGGGGAGCACAGTTTATTTTGTTTATATCCTGGGTTAGACTTACACCCTGGGTTTTGTCCATGAGGTCCTCAAAGCAGCTTACATCATTTTAAAAACAATATTAACTTCTTGCTCTTGCTACTCTGCCTCAGGTGCTTCTTCGGTTGGGAGGCTGGATGGCATGTGTTCTAGCCCCTTGTTCCCAGAACTAAGGATGTGCTCACAGTTCTCTACAATAGGTTCTTCTCCCCCCACCCATTCACTGTGCAGCGTAGGGAAGGAGAGGTAAAAAGAAGAGATTGGATTTATACCCCACCCTTCACTACTTGAAGGAGTCTCAGAGCGGCTTACACTCTCCAGATCGGAAGCAGCAGACACCCTGTGAAGTAGATGGAGCTGAGAGAGCTCTCTCGAGAATTGCTCCTGAGAAAACAGCTCTGAGAGAACTTGTAACTGACTCGAGGTCACACCAGCAGCTGCATGTGGAGGAGTGGGGAATCAAACCCGGTTCCTTCAGATTAGAGTCCGTGCTTCTAACCACTACACCAAACTGGCTCTCCCCGTGATGATGAGTACTGCCAGGGCTAGAGCCAGTGTGTTGTAATGGCTAGCATTGGGCTGTGGCCAGAGAGAGCCAGGTTCAGATCTACCACGAGGCTAACTTGATTACCTTGTGCCAAACACACTGTTGGTTTAACCCACCTCTCAGACTGGCTTGTGAGAATAAATGGGTGGAGGAGAGCCACGTATGCCGTGCTGGGCTCCTAGGCTAAAAAATGGTAGAAAATGAGCTGGGCCCAAAGCAGGGAAAAGCTTGGTGCTGCTCTGCCTCAGATGTTAAGCGTTAACATGTAAGGTGGCTGTGTTCCTGGCACGTGCTGGGTGAGCCAGCCCAGTGTAGCAGTGTAGAGTCTCGAAGGAGGATCTGGGAGGCCCTGGTTCTGGTCCCCACTCTGCCATGGAAGCCTGATGGGTGACCTTGAGCCAATCATGTACTCAGCCGAACGTGCCTCATGGGGCTGTTGTGAGGCTAAAATGGAGAAGGGGAGATGGTTGTAAGCCACTCAGGGTCGCCATTGGGGAGAAGAGTGGGGTAGAAATAAAATGCTTGCAGTGCAGTGTTCTTGAGGGTCTCTTTCATTTTAGTTGCTTTCCCTTACCAACCCCCTTGCCTATGTGCTCATGGAGGACCCTCCCCTGAAACTCCCGATTCATCTCCGGGCTTCCTATTCTTTTCTTTTCCCCCCTTAATGCCCTCTGAGTCTTGCGGGGGATAGTGTTTGGGGTGGGTTTGTCAAACAAATGGATATCTTTACATAAGAACATAAGAGAAGCCAATATTGGATCAGGCCAATGGCCCATCTAATCCAACACTCTGTCACACAGTGGCGAAAAATACCAGGTGCCATCAGGAGGTCCATCAGTGGGGCCTGGACACTAGAAGCCCTCCCACTGTTCCCCCCCCCCAGCACCAAGAATACAGAGCATCACTTGCCCCAGACTGAGAGTCCCTATCTATACCTTGTGGCTAATAGTCACTGATGGACCTCTGCTCCATATGTTTATCCAATTCCCTCTTGAAGCCGTCCATACTTGTAGCCGCCGCCACCTCCTGTGGCAGTGAATTCCATGTGTTAATCACTCTTTGGGTGAAGATGTACTTCCTTCTCCCCTGAGAGGAGGACATCTTGCTGGGTGTTTCCCACCCCATCCTCAGGGAGGCAGGAACCAAAACTTCACTTCCTGTCCTCTTGGTGGGATACGCCCCCTAGCTCAGTTTAGTTCCTGCCTTGTTAGGGAGAGCAGCACTTTGCTAGTACTTGTGCTTTATTTGGATACTTTCTCTTTCTCCTAAAAATCTCTCTGGCTATTCTAACCGTTATCTTACTACCTTTTCATTGCCCATACTTCTCTTCCCCTTTCTGCCTTTTTCCCCCTTTCTGCCTCTTTTCTTCCTCCTCCATCTGCTCCCCCCCGGACGCCCCGACTGGGGCATATCTGAAAGGGAAGACTCGGATGGCTTCTTTAGTGAGGATGAGTCTGGAAAAGCGATCTTGCTGGCTCAGAGATCATCCAGCCAAGCCAAAGCCATGTCCTTGGCTCCCGCAGCTGTGGCGAGCTCCTTCACAGCAAAGAAATCTGGCGTGCAAAAATGGCCCCGGTCTCCCGGCTTGGAGCACATTGTGGGCGCCATCTTGGATCAGGCAGCCAAGCGCAAAACTCCAGATGAGGGAGTTGGAGGTTACGGGGCGGCTGTCGCTGCTTCCATAAGCCATAACTATGACGAGGACGAATCTCTTGAGATCCTGAATGCCCAGGATCTGCCTGATCACAGGGACAAGATACCTCCAAATGGTCTACTCGCAAGTAGTCTTAACAGCGGCGGCAATGCGTTACTAACGCCGGAGGTAATGAAATCTTTAAAGAAACTGTGAGGAAAGAACTTGCCAGCATGCATAGGGGTTCCCATTCGGAGTATAGGTGCCCAGTCCCCCCCTCCATGCCCTTCCCAGCCAGGGGCCTCACAGGGAGGACTGTTTTGAGAGGCCAGAAGAAGACAGACTCAGATGGCCTACTAAGGTGGCTAGAAAGACCCATTACTGTTCCCTGAGAACAGACCCCCAATGGAACATGTCCCAAGAGGAGGATTGTGTGATTGTGGAACAGGAGGAGGGAGAGTTCTTTTCAGACGAGGAGGTGGAGGAGGAGATGCATGAGATTTTTCAAACCTGAAGATTATTCGTATTTACTTAAGAAAACTATGTCTCCACTAGAATTAATCCCTAAGCCCAAAGCTGATGGCCCACTTGAGGCTGACTCAGCGGATGGATCCAGACCCAGGGGCAGCAAGGACTATTTTCCCAGAGCCCCCGGTTTTGAAAAAGTTTTTCCCTTCCCTGAGTTCCTGGAAAAACAGCTAGTCAAAGAATGGGCCAAGCCCATGGCTAACAAGAACTGCCCGGCTAATATTAGGAAATTATACGCGTTGCCTAATTTCACTGATAAGCTCTTACAGGTCCCCCTGGTGGACGCCCCATTTACAGCACTCCAGAATTCGGGACTGCTATCCGAAGATGGCGAAGGCATGGTAAGAGAGAGCCTAGAAAAGCTGAGTTTGCCTTATGCAAAGCCCATGAAGCCACGGTTCTGGCCATTAAGGCAACTGCTACAGCTACAGTGGTGGCCAGGGCTTCCATTGCCTGGTCTAAAAAGATGTCCCAACTGATCTCTGACTCTAACAAGCGGTTGGCCGAGGGAGCAAACAGGCTTCTCCAGGCCGCTTCTTTTTCCGCAGATGCCACACTCGATGCCATGATCTTCTCATCTTGGGCACTGGCCTCCACAGTGGCGGCAAGAAGGACCTTATGGCTTAGGGCCTGGCAAGCGGATCTGCACGCGAAGGGCATTGTTGCGGCCTGTCCTTTCCAGGGGGACCGTCTATTTGGCGATGCCCTAGACAAGATTCTTGTAGAGACAAAAGACAAGAAGAAGATGATGCCGCGTTTGCTTGGCAGAACCGACAGGAGGGGTTCCGGTAATTTTTCCTTTTGTGGTTTTCGATCCTCATACAGATTCAACAGAAATGGGGAACTTCCAGACAGACCTTCCAGACAGACCTTCCAGATGCAACCCCTTCCATAACAGATCAAGCAGCTCATTTCCCCCCCCGGGACGATAAGTCAGGGAGGGGCAACAAGGCCCCCAACACATGACTATGCAGCTGCGCCGGTGGGGGGCCGTCTGCTTTTATTCCACCAGACTTGGGCTGAGTCCAAAGCAGACGCTTGGTCCCAGGAGGTCACAGAGAAGGGATATTCCATTGAATTCCTAAATATCCCTCCCGACCGTCTTGTTATCTCTCCTCTGATAAAGGATCGTCTCAAACTACAAAGGACCATAGATGCGGTGCAACATCTCTCCAGCATTCTCGCCATCTAACCTGTTCCACCTCACCAAATGGGACAAGGTGTCTATTCCATCTTTTTCACTGTACCCAAGAGGAACAGAAGTTAGAGGGCCATTTTGGACTTAAAGTTCCTGAACAGGTTTGTATGACTGAGACGCTTCCACATGGAAACTCTCCGCTCAATAGCAGAGGCCCTCCAACCGGGAGAATTCTTGACGTCGAGCAATCTTCAGGAGGCGTATCTTCACATTCCTATCGTGGAAGGTCACCGATGTTTTCTAAGATTTTGTGTTCAAGGTCTGGCAATTCAGGGCCCTACCATTTGGCCTTTCCACTGCTCCCAGAGTTTTTTTCCAGATATTGATCCACCCTATAGTTTACTGAGAAAACAAGGCGTACATGTCCATCCGTACCTCGACGACCTCCTGATCTGCTCAACATCTCAGTCCAAGTCTCTCCGGGATACACCTGCTGCCCTGCAGTGCCTCCGGTCGCATGGCTTCCTGGTGAACCTCCAAAAGAGTCACCTAGCTCCTACTCAGACCATAGAGCACCTGGGAGTTCTCCTGGATATGACACAGAACAAAATGTTTCTTCCAAGACGCAAGGCGGAATCGATCTGTGGTCTCTGCCGACAGATCGCTCGAAACAGAAGATCCTCCCTCATGACTCTGGCCAGACTAATGGGCCTCTTCGTTTCCTGCATAGACACAGTCCCTTGGGCTCGCCTCCACTCAAGACTGTTACGACATCTTCTCAAGCCTTTTCAACTCAAGATCATGTGCAGGGAAGATGTTACCATCGAGATTACTGCGTTTGTCAGGTCCAGCCTCTCCTGGTGGACTAAGCTATCGAATTTACTAAAGGGTCTCACCTATTATGTGATGGACTGGAAACAGGTGGTCACGGATGCCAGCCTTTCAGGCTGGGGTGCAGTTCATCTCAGCATTCCGACGTAGGGCTGCTGGTCCCAGCAGGAAAGTACGCTTCTGATAAATGTTTTGGAATTGCGGGCGGTCAGATTGGCTCTGCTACACTTCCATCCTCACATCTCGGGGGGCCATGTGTTAGTCAGGACAGACAGCATTGCAACCAAGTCATACATAAATCACCAAGGGGGTTCCAAATCCTCTTGCCTGCGGCTGGAGGCATCAAGACTCTTTGTGGGTGGAGAACAACCTTGCGTCCATCAAGGCGGAACACGTCAAGGGGACCACGAACATTCAGGCCGACTGGCTCAGCCGCTGGCAGATTCAAGAAGCAGAGTGGGCCCTGAAGCGGGACCTGTTCCTGTCCATAACACAGATCTTCGGCTTATTCGCTTCTCCAATCAACTTCCAAGTGGAGAGGTACTTCACCAGGTTCCATCACCACGGTGCGGAAGCAACGGATGCCTTGATGTCTCCCTGGCCTCCGCGCTTGATGTTTGTGTTCCCGCCCATTCCAGTCATTCCACGATTCCTCAGAAAGCTGATGGAACAGAGAGCAGAGGCCATCCTGGTAGCCCCCTATTGGCCACAAAGACCCTGGTTTTCGGAGATTCAGTGCCTGTCAATCCTTCCACACCTCACCCTCCCTGTGTCCCCCGATATGCTGTCACAGGGACCAATTTGGCATCCAGATCCCGGATGGTTACATCTGACCGTCTGACGGTTGAGCGGGAAAGGCCTCCTTAGTCTAGGCTATTCGGAGAAGATGATTGACACCATTCTGGCATCCCGAAAACAATCTACATGCCGTATCTATAATACCACTTGGAAGGCCTTTGTCCAGTGGGCAAGAAGGAAATCAATAGACCCGCTGAAGCCTCGTCTAAAAAATCATCTTAGCTTTCTCCAAGACGACATGACTCCGGGCGTCTACGCTAAGGAGACAAGTCATGGCCTTGTCTACAGTGCTCCCTCGCTTGTGAGGTTGGACTCTATGCACCCCCACATCAAACGATTCCTGAAGGGGGCATTATCCCATGATCCACCTGTAGCTCACAGATTCCCTTCCTGGAGATTGAATGTGGTCCTGGAAGCGTTGACCAAACCTCCTTTCGAACTGATTAAAGAGATTTTGCTCAAGTGGCTTCGTATGAAGACACTGTTTCTAGTGGCAGTGACCTCTGCCAGATGAGTTTCCAAATTGGGGGCGCTCTCAGCTAATCCCCGACTTTGCGTATTCCACAAGGACAAAGTTGTGTTGATACCTGACCCTACCTTTCGCCCCAAGGTCAATTCCAGATTCCATAGGTCCCAGGAGATCTGTCTCCCATCCTTCTGTCCAAATCTTTTTCATGCCCAAGAGCCGGGTCTGGCATTCCCTGGATGTTCGACGGGCGTTGAAGGTGTTCCTCCATTGTACCAACGATTTCAGAAAACCGGAATCTCTGTTTGTTTCAGTCTCTCCACCCAACAAAGGGTGTAAAATGTCCAGCTCCACTATCAGCACTACACTCAAGCAATGTATTGCGGAGGCTTATAGAGCACAAAAGATTATCCCCCCAGCAGGGATCACGGCCCATTCCATCCGTAGTGTGGCCACCGGTGCGGCTTTCTTGAATAGGGCTTCAGTGGAGGAGATCTGTAAGGCTGCTACGTGGTCTTCAGTGTCTACCTTTGTCAAACACTACAGAACCAATGTTTTTGACTCTGCTGACTCTTCCTTTGGCCGGAGAGTTCTTCAACAGATCCTAGCAGACTAGACGATGACCCACCCGGAATTTGGACACTGCTCTAGGAGGTCCCAGAAAGATGTCCTCCTCTTGGGAGAACGGGCCATTGGATACTTACCGTGAAGGGCCCTTCTCCTCTGAGATCAAGGAGGACATCTTGGGCCCTCCCAAGTCATTGTCTTTTATATCTACTTCTTTTTCTTATCTCTGTTTTTTCCTATCTGTGCTGCATTCAGTACTTCCTGTTCTCTCAAATTGTTGTTCTTGTTGCAGGAGTTATGCTGTTAATTGTTTTACAGTTATTGAACAAGTTACTGCTTTTCGGAGTTCCTAACTGAGCTAGGGGGCGTATCCCACCAAGAGGACAGGAAGTGAAGTTTTGGTTCCTGCCTCCCTGAGGGATGGGGTGGGAAACACCCAGCAATATGTCCTCCTTCATCTCAGAGGAGAAGGGCTCTTCACGGTAAGTATCCAATGGCCTGTTTTATCTGTTCTAACCTCACTGCTCAGCAATTTGATTGAGTGTCCATGAGTTCTGTATTGTGAGAAAGGGGGGAAAGTACTTTTTTTTCAGCCTGCTCTATCCCATGCATAATCTTATAAACCTCGATTGTGTCACCCCTCAGCCGTTGTTTCTCCAAGCTAAATAGCCCCATCTTTCATCTAGTTGGGCTAGTTTCTGATCAGTATATTGCAAGAAGGGGGGGACTGCAAGGACTCATAAGGGAGGAGAAATGCCGCTCCCACCTTGGCGTGGTCTCTGCTTCTTCCCTCCCAGTCCCGTTGCCCAACTGACTGGTCCTTTATGTCTAAAGCTGTGTGCCCCACTGTTTTTTTACCTCTCCCCACTCCTGTTTTCTCACCTGCTTTCCCCTCCTGCTTTCCTATTTTATCCACTCCCGCTTCCCCCTCTCACTTACTTTCTGATTTTGGGTACTATTCTGGGTTGCTATAGCAACCCAGTATGCAACCCAAAGGTTTTTGTTTCTCCCACATTACACATACATCACTGTTCTGGGGGGAGTTAGATGCCCAGTAAAAAACAACAAAAAACCTTGCATTTTTCTGCAGATCTGGGGTTTCCAGAAATATGTCCCATGTCCCTCCACAGGGATACTCTGATCAGCATACAGGCCATACTTGGCTATTAGATACATAATAACAGTGTATTTGTCTTATCTTTAAATATGAAGAACTGAGCCAACATTTGAAATAGCTTAATATGCAGAAATGGAAAGCGCAGTTAATTTGGCCTGCCTGTTTCTATTTTAAATTTTTTAAAAGGCAGTGAAAAGAATAGTAGTCTCTATGGGTTTGGAGGGGGGAAGCTTTTAAAGTGAGCTGATGGTGATTGTTAAGAAGATAGCTCAGCTATATCTAAAGGTCAGGTTTATGCATGCAGACAACGGAGGTGGCAAAGCCCTGAGGTGGTAGTGTGGACTGTCCCAACTGAGATTGCCGGGGGTAGATTGCTGCTTTGAGTCCTCCTTTGTGTACTAAATCACAAGCAAACAGGGGGAAAGCATGGCAAACAAATAAAGGGGGAGAACGTTTCTCTCCAGTGCTGATTTTCTGTTGGCATCAAATATTTAACAAAAGGGAACATTCCAAAATGTGATCCAGCTTGATCCTTTGCCTGTATCATCTGAAGTAGTCCAATCCACCTGCTGCCACAGGGCTCCAACACCTCCCTGTCATTCCCCCCACTGTGTGCCTTAATACGGTTATTTGGCTTGTACCTATGAACCAGCCCTTTGTTGAACTGTCCCAGTTTCAGAGACTGTAAGACCGGTGGTACTCACTCCACAGCTTGCAAAGAGCCACATTTACGATGATCATCAGCCAAAAGAGCCGTGTTTGCTTCCATGCTCTGTGTGAGGCTGGCACCTCCATGTGAGAGCTCCTCCACATGCAGCTGCTGGTGTGACCTTGGGTCAATCATAAGTTCCTTCAGAGCTGTTCTCTCAAGGGCAGTTCTCGAAAGAACTCTCTCAGCCCCACCTACCTCACAGGGTGTCTGTTGTGGGGAGGGGAAGGGAAAGGAGATTGTAAGTCGCTCTGAGACTCCTTTGGGTAGTGAAGGGCGAGGTATAAATCCAGTCTTCTTCTCCACCTCAGGCAGGCTTGCCGCTTACCCCTTCCTCTGGTAGCAGCTGTCTCCCAGTCATAAGCCCCACCACACAAAGGTTTTGCCTTGCCACTCTCCCAAAACATGGGGCAGGTACCACATTGCCAGAATGGTGCTCAGGAGAGCCATGTATGGCTCTCGAGTCACTGAGTGTCTCTGGTATTTTATGCGGAAAGGTTTTCTGTTTTGCTTTTTAAAAGGGTGATGGCAACTTGGCTGACTGATCAGCTGGAGGGCCCTTTAAATCAATCTGGGATGATTGATGACTCTTTTGCAGTGAGTAGCTGGACTTTAACTTGATGCAAGTACAGACAGCATGATGATAGTGAGTGTTTGTCAAAGCCTGGCAGTGGGGTGAAGGGAGATGGCCCTGTGCACAGATCTGCATGGACTTCCCCCTGCCTCTTGCATGGTTCATGGTGTGGATGAAGCACATGTTCTTGTTTGCACATATGTTGCAGTAGGGTGCACACCTGTGAGCATTCTTCCTACATGAAAATGCATGAGCACACTATGCAGTCTGGACAAGCAGTACCTTATACCGAATCAGACCATCAGTCCGTCAGCATCAATATTGTCTAGAAGAAGAGATTGGATTTATACCCTGCCCTTCACTACCCAAAGGTGTCTCAGAGTGGCTTACAAACTCCTTTCCCTTCCCCTCCCCACGACAGACACCCTGTGAGGGAGGTGGGCCTGAGAGAGCTCTGACAGCAACTGCTCTTTTTTCAAGAACAGCTCTTATCAGAACTACGGCTTGCCCAAGGTCATCCAGCCAGGTGCAAGTGGAGGAGTGGGGAATCAAACCCGGTTCTTCCAGATTAGAGTCCACGCACTTTAACCACTACACCAAACTGGCTCTCAGACTGGCAGCAACTCTCTGGGGTCATAGGCTGCGGTCTTCCACATCATCTACTACCTAGTTTTTTTTTTTAAAGTGGGACCTTCTGCATGCTGAGCAGAGGCTCTACCACTGAGCCCCAGCTCCGCCCTGTTCACTGCATTCACAGGCCCTTTCCACCTTCTGTTGCTTTTGCCTTGCCAGGTTGTAAGTGCTAGGAAGACTCCCTTGTGTGTCTTCTAATTGACTAAACTTTAGGCTTTTTATAAGCTAAGGCTGCTTTCATAGAATCGTAGAATGTTAGAGTTGGAAGGGACCTTGCAGGTCATCTAGTCCAACCCCTTGCACTCTGCAGGAGCTTTCTGGGGTTCTTTCCTGCCTTATGCAAGAAATACCACTTACATCCTGTACTCTTTCAAGGTTTGCCCAGAATCATAGTTCATGGGCTGCCCAAACTAAAGTAAGGCAAGCATGAGAAGTGGCAGATGAAGTAACTGCATTTATGTGCTGCTGATTACAAAGATATACGTGAACACAGTGAGTGACGTAAGTGGGGATCGGTGAAGACTGGATTAGTGTGGATATAAGGCATGCATGTTCTGGCACCTCTTTTTGAAGTTCTGGCCGTGCTTAAGGAACTAGCCTCCTTTCATGAACATGGGCACCATGTCTAGTCAGCTAGACTCTTTGATGATTTATGATTTCATGTATGAAATTCTACATTTTGAGCACTTGAGAATAGCATAAATTAAAGAATTTAGGGCGGATTCTTCCAGAATTCTATAAACTCTCTGCAGCTTAAGGAGATGACTTCTGTCTCATCTTGCTCCCTCATTCTCCCTCTGAGGTGGAGGACATCTCCATGGGTTATTCCCACTGTGCCTTTAGGGAGGCAGGAAATAGTTTTCCCCCCTTCCTGTTGGCACCTCCGGAATAGCCTATCTCCTGTTCCTGCCTACTAGGGAGAAGCAGCAATCTAGCTAGTCTTAGCTGTACTTCTACTCTTTAATCTTGTTCCCTTCCAAATTCTCCTTGCCTTGCCTTTTCCTTTATTTTTCTGCTTGCTCTCCTTTCTTCTCTTCCCTTTTCTTCTCTCTGCTGCAATCTTGGAGCAAAGCTTCAAGGGGTCTCTGGACCCGAAGAGAGGTTTGACGTGGGCTGCTATGGCGGCGAAGGAGCTTCTCGAGGTCGCAAGACCGAATATGAACTGTGAGTCGGATTAGAGCGTAATTGTTAATTTAAAAAGAAAGCTCCCATCCTATGGACTAGAAAGTAAAGCGAGTGGGGGAGGGGCCCCTCCCATGCGCATGAACTAAAAAGCGGATCCGAGGGGGGAGCGGAAGCAAAAACGCTGAAATATGTTGGGAGAGACTTACCAAGGCTCGGATGAGCGTATGAGCGCATATTCAGAGACTTTAGTAAATTTTCGGAAAGTAAAGAATACATAAAGATGGTGGGGAAAAGGACTGAGAAAGATAAACTTTTAAAAGCGAAAGTAGCTGGGAGCCCTCGTCTGGAAGAAACCACCGAGTTGGCTAAAACGTTGGCAGAATCCCTGCGCCCCCTGCTGGACCAGATGACTAATCTCAAGGAACAGTTGTCAACGATGAACCAATGCATCACTACTCAGCAGCTTCAATTGAATGAGACTCTTAAAATTATGGCGCAAACAGCTGAGAAAGTGAAAGAAGTTGACACCAGCACTCAAAAGGTGAAGAAAAAGGTGCAAAAACTGGAAAAGAAGCAAGTCTCTATGGAAGAACAACTTTTACAGCTACAAATGGAAAAGGCAAACCTGCTCCTTCGTTTCCAAAGTGTCCCAGAATCCAAAGGCGAGAATCTGAAGCAAATGATGAGCGAAGCACTAGCCCCAGTGACAGATTTGAAGGCAGAATATCTTATGAGCGAGATGGATGTGGCCTACAGGTCTTATTCCGTCTACATAAAGAAGAATAATCTGCCTGGGGAAATAGTAATGAGATTCTCGAAGAGGCATGTGAGGGATTCCATCCTGAGAGTGACTGCGGGGTCACCCTTGAAAATTGGGGACAATACTATCAGGATCTTGAAAGATATCCCATTTGAAATAAGACAAGTGAGAAAGAAATACAAAGATTTAATTATTTTTCTTCAAACAAATGCAATTGTTTACAGGTGGTTAATTCCAGAGGGCGTAACCTTCAAAATTCGGGAGAAAAAAGAAAAGTTTGACTCTGTTTCCAAAGCACGGGAGTTCTTGAGAATCCAGTTGGGTGAGTCAGAGGATGTGGATAAAGAGGAGAAGGACAGCAAGTCCAGTAGCGAGGTGGACTTGGGGTCTTCCGAAGAGGACTCTTTCTGAAAAGGGGGCGGCTGCCCCTAAAAGTCCATACAAACTGAGGAAAGATAAGAAAAAATGAAGGCTGAAGGACTCTGAATTGTGCCTTTGAAAGTATAGCTTTTAATAATGAGATGCTATGGGGTTTCTCTCTAACAGTTAAATCTAAGATTTAAAAGATATTTTAGCATGTCTGACTAAGTTCAAAAGATATTAGCAATTTATGGAAAAAATTTATATTCAAGCTGTTTTAATGAATATAGATAGGGTTTAGATAGTAGTGGTTATCTTTTCTTTCTCCCTAATCGTAGTTCCCTTCCCTCATTTTCTTTGTAGTTTGTAGTCTAATTTTAAAAAATGCAATAAAAAAATCCCCTCCGGGGGGGGGGGGGGGGATGACAGGGAAATGACAGAGAAGACAGAGATACCAAGCTCAAGCAGGCATGACTATCCTTCCATTCCAGTAGGGGTACGATTTTTACAATTTGCAAGGACTTGGTCAGAGGCACAGGTAGATGCCTGGGCGTTGGAAGTTGTGTCCCAGGGATACACCATAGAGTTTCTGCATCAGCCTCCAGAGAGATTCCTCAAATCACCTGCAAGCAAATCTGAGAGCAAGAGATCCATTATCAACAAGGCCATACAACATCTTCTGGCCATCAAACCAGTTCCCATAGACGAGAGGGGCTGGGGTGTTTACTCCATACTATTTATGGTACCCAAAAACAACGGAAATTGGAGAGCGATTCTGGATCTCAAGTTCCTGAATAGATTAATTAGGCTGCGGCACTTTCGCATGGAAACTCTGAAGGCTGTAGCGGACTCCTTGTCTCCTAATGAGTATCTGACTTCCATAGATCTTACGGAGGTGTACCTACATGTGCCGATTCACCCAGCTAACAAACAGTTTCTTCGTTTTTGAGTCTACAATCAACACTTCCAGTACAGAGTGCTTCCCTTTGGCCTCTCCACGGCACCCAGGCTGTTTTCCAAGTTGATCAATCCTGTGGGTTATCTCGGGCCAAGGAATCCACGTGCATTCATATCTGGATGACTTGTTGGGCCGGGCCAGCACTCAGGCACAGTCCATCAAGAATACTGAGAGGACATTACAGTGCCTGCGGAGTCATGGGTTCCTGATCAACCTTGAGAAGAGTTTCCTAATACCGGCTCAGCGGGTTGAACATCTGGGGGCAGTGATCGACACCACTTGCACGGCCTTGTTCCTACCATTATTCAAGGCACAGAAGATCAAGGACTTCGCTTCGCAGATATACCACAGCAGATCCTCAGCCCTCATGGAGCTAGCCAGACTTCTGGGTCTCATGATCGGCAGCATCAACATGATACAATGGGCTCATCTGCACGCCAGACCGTTGCAGGTGTTCCTTCGTCCCCACCAGTTCTCCATTATGGAAAAGAGGACCATCAATCTTCAGGTGCCCTTCAACATCAAGAAGAGCCTACATTAGTGGGTGGACATGGACAATCTTTTGTCGAGCAAGAACTATTATGTCTGACACACCAGGGAGCTGTTCACAGATGTCAGCCTCCTGGGTTGCGGAGCGATGTTAGAGGGAGCCCCAGTCCAGGGGACCTGGCTGCCAACCAAGAAGTTGCTCCCCATCAATCTTTAGGAGCTCAGAGTGATTCATCTTTCACTGATCCACTTTGCTCCTCAGTTGCGAGGTCAACATGTCCTGGTATAAATGGACAACATATCAGCCAAGGTGCATATCAACAAACAGGGCGGATCCCGATCCTGTCAGCTGCACAAGGAGACAATGAAGATCCTTTCCTGGGCGGAGAAGAACGTGGCGTCCTTGAGGGCAGAACACGTAAAAGGGATTGAGAATGTCCAAGCAGATTGGCTCAGCAGGGAGACCATACAGGAGGGAGAATGGGCGCTCCATCCAAGGCTCTTCGCCATGGTAATGACACACTTCAGACAACCACTAGTGGATCTATTCGCATCACCAGCAAACCACAAGCTGCCAAGATTCCTCACCAGGTATTTCCATCAGGCAGTAGATGGCAATCTACTGTATGCATATACAACACCACCTGGAAGGCATTCGTGAGATGGTGTAGATGCAAGAAGTTAGCTCTACTGTCACCCTCCGTAGCCTCAATTCTTTCCTTCTTACAGGACGGGTTGGACACAGGTCTAAAAGCGTCTACTCTCCGTAGACAGATAGCGGCTTTATCCACTGTTCTACCTTCGTTAGAGGGATTCAAGTTTACCAGACATCCTCATATTCAACTGTTTCTGCAGGGGGCTATGGCCAAATCTCCCCTACAAATACATCATTTTCCCACGTGGAGATTGAACATTGTGCTCAATGCTCTCATAAAGGCGCCCTTTGAGCCTCTCAGAGAGGTGGGTCTGAAATGGCTGAGAATGAAAACCCTGTTCCTTGTTGCCATCACGTCGGCAAGAAGGGTCTCTGAGCTTGGAGCATTGTCAGTAAAATCATCCCTCTGCGTGTTCCACAAGGACAAAGTGGTGCTCCACCCTGACCCTACCTTTCAACCTAAGGTAGCCTCCACCTTTCATCGGCCACAAGAAATATGCTTGCCCACCTTTTGTCCTCATCCCAAGCACCCCAAGGAGCACCTCTGGCATACCTTGAATGTAAAAAGAGCACTCAAGATTTATATCATGAGGACGGAGGCCTGGAGGAAGACTGAGTTCCTATTCATCACATTTCTCTGTCGCGCAAAAGGGAAAAGATGTCTACGTCAGCAGTCAGTTCAGTTCTGAAGTCCTGTATCATGGAAGCTTACCAGGCTTTGGGGCAGGATGTTCCCAGCGGCATCATGGCCCACTTTCTGAGGAGCGCAGCGACCAACACAGCATTCTCTAACAGGGCTTCAGTGGAGGAAGTATGTAGGGCGGCCACGTGGTCCTCCATCTCCACCTTTCTGAGACACTACAAGATCAACACTGTTGCATCTGCGGATGTGGCCTTCGGGAGAAGAGTACTTCAACACGTCGGTGCATTGGAGGAAGATGACGACCCACGCAAATGAGGGACACTGCTCTGGGAGGTCCCATGGAGATGTCCTCCACCTCAGAGCGAGAACGGCCCATTGGCACTTACCGTGAAGGGTCCTTCTCCTCTGAGGTCAGGAGGACATCTCGGCCCTCCCACTGTCATCTTTCTTATTCTCTGTGCTGACTTCTTCTCTCGCCTTTCATTACCCATACTCTGGTTGTTTCTGATTCTGCAGAGTTGGGTTGTTTGCAAGTTGAAATTACTGTCTGAAGTTCTGTTTTGTAGGGCAAGACCAGTTATGTTAGGCTGCAAGCACTGCTTTCAGAGTCCCAGAACTGGAGATGGGCTATTCTGGAGGTGCCATCAGGAAGGGGGAAAAAACTATTTCCTGCTTCCCTAAAGGCATGGTGGAAATAACCCATGGAGATGTCCTCCTGACCTCAGAGGCGAAAGACCCTTCACGGTAAGTGCCAATGGCCATTCTCTGCTCCTAGAGCAGATTCAGTCCCTGTCAGCCTGGCATATCTGACTAGCGGAAACATCTTCTGGATTGTTGTCTGCAAAATGTTGGTGGGTATGACACATGGGAAACTGGAGTCCTGGTATCTGATTGAAGTTAGTTGAATTCTGTAAGGCCCATGCTGCCCAAGTGAAGTGGGAAAGCATATCCTTGTTGTAGACTTCAGAATGCTCCCATGTGATGACCTAGAAGGAGCTCCCCTGGTTGGGGGTAGAGAAAAAGCCGGGGAACTGCCAAAACCAAGGGTTGCTTGTGGTAGAATAAGAATGCTTTCCATACAAGCTCTTCAAAGCTTCCAATAGAACAGATTTTTATGCAGAATGTGGCAGAATGTACCTGTATTAGCAGAGAGCACACTTTAAATGGATCTCTCTGGTTCTTCTTTCCTCATCTGCACAACACCTCTGGGATAGTTTGGGCTGACAGACAGTGACTGGCCCAAGATGACTGCCAGGTAGAGCTGCTACTCCTGAGAAAGCAACAGAACTCAAGTCATTCTGTGCAGCGGTTGTGAAGAATATGGCTGGATAAAGTGGGCCGTTGTTTGTGCTGGCACTCTTGCCGTACAACTTCCTGTCCCAGGGAGGCTCCTAAGGCCTGTTCTTTCATAGCCCTTAAGAGGCAGCCAGCATATCTTTATTTGACAGGCTTCTGAAAGAGGTCGTTAGTCTAGTCAGTACTGTCGATGCTTTGTCTTACTGAGTATAGTTTTATTTAGCCTTATAAAGAAATTTGCGGAAGTTACCAGTGCACAAACCTTTATTAGCTGCCCTGTCTCTCTATAGAGGATTCTATACAGGCTCAATAATAGAATACATGTTTTGCTCACAAAAAAGTCCCAGGTTCTTTCACTTGGAGATGCCAGGGACTGAATCTCAGGTAGCAGGTATCGGGGAAGGCCTTCCTCTGCCTGAGATCTTGGGAGAGTGTCTGCCAGTCAGCATATAGAGTGAAGGGTACCAATGGCTTGGCTTGGTAGAAAGTAGATTCCTGCGTCCATGTATTGGTTGTTAAAAACATTAGTCATTTGTAGGTGTAAAAACCAAACAACTTCTTTAAAACGTTTTCTTCCTGGTTATCTGCCACAGAAAGTGAGTGCCAGTTTTTCCTGCACTAACTTTCTTGATAGCACATATATACATAAAAAAATAATAATAACAGAGCCTTGCTGCATTCTATATATAGGGAGGCACTCACCTCCCTATATATATACATTGTATGTGGCCCTTGTTAGGAAATGTAAAATGCTTGTAAACCGCTCAGAGCCTCTGGGATTGAGCGGTATAGAAATTGAAAGTATAAATAAATAAATAAAAAATTCTATATTTACTGTTTCTACAGAGTACCAGAACTGGTAACCTCAGATTGATGCTTTCAAGGCTCATTAATGTATAGTGTCTTAGGACAGAGAGAAAGATGACAGTTTGATACTGATATGTGATGTTTAATTCATTCAATACCTAAATAAGACTGTATTTTGTGCCCGAGGTTTTACTTTGAAAAGGTAGACCCTATTGCAAAAATAACTAATTTTTTTTTTGAGAATCTGTATTAGGGACCACGACGCTTACCTTTTATGACTGGGTTGTTTATTACTCTCAAATGTGTTCATATGAAAGCATTCCCTTAGCGTTGTACCCTGGTGCTTGTGTATGTTGAAATAAGTATTGTTTTCTGTAGTAGCCCGAAGTTGTACAGGAAAACTGAATAGCATTGCATCCATTGGCCATAGTGTAATTAAGTCTAATAAAATTAAGGCACTGCTGAAATAGTGCTATTGTTCAGAAGCCCAGCTGTTGTAACTGCTATTTTGAAGCCAGTGCATCTCTTGTTATGTAGGTCACATCATGTGAAGCTAGCAGCTGAGTGGTGGTGGTGGTGGGGAAACGTAGCCACATGAGTGCAGAAAAATAACAATGAAAAGACCACACAGTCTGTTCAGGCTGCACATAGTATTTTTTATGCAATATCCTGAAGCAGCATCGGCAGCTAAATAAGAAGATGCCTATTTGGATTCTACATTATTGTCTGAAAGTAGTCAGAGTTTTAAAAAGGGGATAAGGATTATATCCAGTGCTTGGACAGTGAACTGTCTGCATGTGTCTTAGCATCAGTCCAATAAATTATGTCTGTTTGTCCATCATATTATTGTTCTTACATATGTGTGCAATAAATTTTGTGGCACATAAGTAGCTAAGTCTCTATTATAATTGTGGGACATTGTCACTTCGACTACAATCTAAAGAGCTGTGTACCACTTTCTGTGTGAGAGAGAATGGTAGCCC
The DNA here is from genome assembly GCF_001447785.1 of Gekko japonicus. Taxonomy (NCBI): domain Eukaryota; kingdom Metazoa; phylum Chordata; class Lepidosauria; order Squamata; family Gekkonidae; genus Gekko; species Gekko japonicus. Next base: position 714,375 of record NW_015168073.1, read on the forward strand.
CAGTATATATACGGTAACAATTAGATGGGGGGATTTGCTCTGTGTGCCTGAAAGAGCTTCCTGGGTTTATTTTATATGGTGTGTGGGGGGGTATAGTTTATGGCAAGCGGACATTTTTCTGTTCAGGAAGGGTTGCTTTGATGTTGATACCATTATAGTTATCACTTTATCAGGCAGCTGATCCCATCTGCATTTTGGTTTACCAAAATGCTCTTAAGAGAAATTTGCTGAAGGTGGGGAGTAAAAAAAATACATTATGAATGATTTGAGTCATTCAGTAGTAACATTAATTAATTAGTGAAATTTTAATTGATTATTTAGTGGGCCTGTGAGCTATGGATGCTATATGAGCTAGCAGGGGGAATTGATTTTAAATCAAGGCAACTTAGCATAGTTATTTAAAATTACTGATCTCATTAAAAACATATGCAATTTAACAACTGATTTAAATCAAGTTTCCCATTTGCACATTAGGTATTTTCTCAATACAAGGGATATACTCTTTTTTTTTTTAAGTGCATAGTTATTGATATAATCATTAAAATGGTGGCTTGCAAAGAAATGGTTCTCTTGACCTAGAATTATGTAGACTGCTTTGGGTTCCTGTTGAGGAGAAAGCTGTGGTATAAATGAAGTAAATAATAAATATAGCTAATACTTGGGGGCAGATAAGGCAGGCTGGTGGGTGGGAAGGAGAGAAAGAAGCAGGAAAAGGTGAGGATTTGGGGGTTGCCAGGAGGAGGGAAAGAGGAGAAAGAGGAAACAGTGTGGCAAGGGGAATACTGTGGAAAATGAGGTCCCCCCAGGCAACTTTCATTCTCCATAGTGCAGCTTAGCTTAGCCTGGTGGCTGGCACTGCACAACATAAAAAAGTGTTTTCCTGGGTAGAGGATGCCAGGGGGAGGGCAGAAGGGAAAGCTGAAGACAGTGGGCAGGTGAAGGTAGGTTGGCTAGGGAGTGGGAAGGAGAGAAGGGATCAGGAAAGGGGGAAGAAGCTGTGGGGGCTTGAAGGGAAAGGGAAATAGTGAGGTAGGGGAAAATAAGATACCCCCACAAGTCTTTGCGGGGGGGTGTAAGATAGTAATGTAACCTTTTAAACTGTCAGGATACTTCTGACCATGTAGCGCTGTGTCTCCTCACAACTGATGAACCCGTGCTCCATTAAAAAAAAGCTGAACCAGTGCTCCATTTACTTCCCTTGCGATCTTCTCTCCCTGGCAGGAGGCTTGAAGGTCAGATGAGAGCAAGATGCACAGGCTCTGCCTCATACCAGGGAGAGGATGAGAAGTCAGCTTCCCACATTATTTATTTGATTTATATCCTGTCCTCCTTGCCAGGGTAGGCTCAGGGCAATTAACAAGGCCTGCTTTGAGCCACTTAGTAGAATTGTGAATCTTTCTTTGGAAGAAGCCGTGTGAGCACCCTCTGTCCCTCCCCGCTCTGCTTTCTTGCAGTTGCCACAGCAGCTCAGGTGAGAGTGTGAGATTGCCAGAGTAACTGCAGTAGAGCAAGCTGGCTCTGGAGAAGGGGGAATAAGACACTACCCACCTCATAAGAACGTAAGAGAAGCCAATGTTGGTTCAGGCCAATGGCCCATCCAGTCCAACACTCTGTCATACAGTGGCCAAAAATACCAGGTGCCATCAGGAGGTTCAGAAAAACAGTGGGGCCAAGACACTAGAAGCCCTCCCACTGTTGCCCCTCCCCAGCACCAAGAACACACTGCATCACTTGCCCCAGACTGAGAGTCCCTATCTATACCTTGTGCTCCATATGTTTCCCTCTTGAAGCCGTCCGTTCTTGTAGTCGCCACCACCTCCCGTGGCAGTGAATTCTATGGTCGGCTTGCTCTTTTCCTCAATGGCTGCTCTGGTGGTCTTTCTCCTTAGTCGCCAGCTTGTTCTCTTCCTAGAATCTGCCTGAGTGCCTGGATGAGTGCACAGAGGGTGAAGAGAAGGGGTTGCTGTAGAGGATGGACTTGCATCCTTGGCTCAAGGTCTGCATCCGAGGGGGGGGGGTCACAGCTTTCTCATCTTCCAGGCCCTCTGGAAGCAGCTACTTCAAGGTGGACACCAACTGCCAACCACGAGTCTGACTGGGCAATGGACTCACTTACTTGAAACACTGACTCTTGCAGAAATAAGGGAGATACATATTTTCTATGAGGACATGGGACTTCTGTTAATATTAATAAATCAGCAGTGGATGAAAGATGAAAAGATCTTGTGAACTTAGAGACCATAAAATGGGGGAACAAATGATACCAGAGAGAATGGTGTCTATATCAGAAATATCCAGGATGGCTTGCCAGTTCCTGTGCTCCAATAACAGTATTAGTAAATGCAGTGCCTGTGCCCAGTTTATAACTCTTAACACCCTAAAGTGGATCTTTTACCTGTGGCTCATGCTTTTTGAATAATAGTGAAATCTTTAATGTACTTGATACCTGGCTAATGAATTCCATTTTTCAAGATAACAGAAGTTCTGTTTTAATGACCTTGTTATGTTGATGCGTATTGAAATATCAGGTGATTGCCTGAAAGATTATTTTACATTTTTATCAGTTCTAATTTTAATTCCAGTATTTTTTGTTAACGTCAAGAGTGGTGTACCTGACTATTTGACCCCAGTGTAATATAATCCTGCATCTGGCTTTTTAAAAATACTGGATTCTTCCACCACTTATTAGAGGCAGTGTATTAAAACAGTTTTGCTTGTAGAATTCCACCCTGCATTTCACATGGCATCCTGTGTGTTAAGATAAAAACCCACATCGAGGGGGTTCTCGTCCCTTGAGTGCTAGCGGTGTGGTGCTCTGCCAAGCAGCATTAAGAATAGCCGTGATGAAAACCTGTTTTGAACAGTGGTAGTGATCGTTTGTTCCCGGTGGGAACTTATTTTACTTGACACTTTTGGCTTGAGTGGTGCCACATACTGGTTAGCAGCATACACATTTCTCCTCACGTGGTGCGTGACGGTGGATTTGCTAGATGCAAAGCAGGTTTGAGCACTGTTGCTTTGCTTAGAGAGATCTTTCAGAATCTGCAAGAAGCCAAATGATACACCAGATATGAACATTGGGGGAGGAGGCACACCAAGTGAACAGTGCTTCTTAGCATAATGGCCTGCTTTTGTTTGGTCCGTGCAGCTGGTTGATCTTGCGGAGCTGGCTTCCATTTCCCCCCTCACTTGGTTCAACAGTTGAAGCCTGGTGAATGTAATCTTTCCCATCCATAGAGCAGCTGATGTCATTTAAACTGTGTTGCAGAATGCCC